>NC_043992.1:38673979-38977729 GCF_902150065.1 Myripristis murdjan | reverse complement strand
AGGTTTCCTATAGAACCTGAGTCAGCCTTTAGAATACCGATTTTGACAACACACCAGGGTGGGAATTACACAATTTTAGGGGCAAGACCATTTGGCCTTATGCCAGGGCACCAAGGCAATTGAGTAAAATGTATAGACTTGTAACCTATGCTATGAATAAACTTCATGACTTCATACAATTAAACAAAAAAAATTACACAAAATACAATACGATTATACAACTATTACCTATAAAATAAAATGTATAATCAAAATGTGTTCATACTAAGGGCATTTCGCTCTCAAAATAATTTTTTTTTTGCTAATATTCTCTCCATTTCAGTGGAAATACATGAGATCTGACATTAACTAGTCCTTGTCGGCCAGCCAACTTGGGCTTATTATGTTTTCTAGACATCATGATTTCCCCAAAACTGAATAAATACCACACATAGCAACACAAAACTGCTTTGCTAGCTCAATTATGTTGTGACTAGAATATCCACTGGAAAAAAATATTTTTTTCATGGACTGATAGTCCATCACCTTTTCAGGCCGTTATCAATTTACCTCTGAAGTAAAGACGACAGTTTTCACAGATGTGTTGATTTATTAAATGTTTGTTTCAATGTACAGACGCAAACAAATTGACAAATTAATTAAATCAATGGCCAAGGAAACTCATAAAGACTAAATAAATTAATAATGATTAAAAGGCTAATTAATAACTGATAACATTAACACATTAATAACAAGAACAAAGTTACAGCCTGCACATCTCTGTGGAAAATCTTACAGGTACTGCCCATGGTGCTGAATCTGACTCAGCAGGTACTGTCCGTGGTGCTGAATCTGCAGCCGCAGGTACTGCCCATTGTGCTGAATCTGCCTCAGCAGGTACTGTCCATGGTGCTGAATCTGCCTCAGCAGGTACTGTCCATGGTGCTGAATCCGCTTCAGCAGGTACTGTCCGTGGTGCTGAATCTGCCTCAGCAGGTACTGCCCATTGTGCTGAATCTGCCTCAGCAGGTACTGTCCGTGGTGCTGAATCTGCCATAGCAGGCACTGTCCACGGCGCTGTGTCCGCTTCAGTGGGTACTGTCCGTGGTGCTGAATCTGCCTCAGCAGGTACTGTCCGTGGTGCTGAATCTGCCTCAGCAGGTACTGTCCGTGGTGCTGACTCTGCTGAGGCATTTCATTCTCTTTATTATAGAAATTAAAGCTCCATAAAATTGACAGAGGATCTTGTTTAGCTCTTATTTCCTTACAGCTGAGAAATCAGCTGTTTCATTATGGTTCATTATGCAGGCTAACAAAGTTGACAGCGGCTTTTGATGCGGGTTTCAGTTAAACGTTTCGTGTTGCCATGGAGTAATATTTTCAGTGATAAGGTATTTTTCATTTGAGCACAGCTAGCCGTGCTGTCATGCTCATTTGAACACATTCTAGACGTCTGATTGACCAATCAGATTGCTCGTTCGGATCTACGTGTTGTGTAATGGTTACGCGCACATGCAAAACATTGCTTTGCTTCAAAGTCACCAACATGAGCAGAAATTCAATTAATTTGGGGTCGGGATTCACTTTTTTTCCCCTCCGGATTTTCTTGCATCCATGATAACCTTGAGAGATTGACTGCTTGGGCCACACCGGCCAAATTGGCCGTGAGGGGTACAATTATTTTCAGGGCACTACGGCCAGAGCGAGGGGCAACAACGGCCACGGCCATTGTAGCCGTGGTATAATTCCCACCCTGGTACACACAACAACCCGACATTTTGATGCTGTCGACGGTATTATTTGTGATTGGCCCGACCATATGTCACTCAGAAAACAGTCAGCCAATCAGTGGAGAGATGCTGATTCTCTCTTCTGATTGGCTAAATGAACTGTGCTGCCAGAGCTCCGGGATACAGGTGAGAGAGAGGGGCTGTGAAACTATATTTAGCAGACCACAGGTACTCAAAACCACAAATACATCAACAGGTAAAATAAAACTCTGGAAAAGTGTACAGCATGGGGCCTTTAAGTTAAACCATCAGTCTGGTGTCGTGATGTCATCGATCTGGGTGACTTTATGTGTGTGTTATATGTGTGTATTCTGTATTTACACATTTTTGCTGTGTGTGCAGGCACTCCGGTGTTATTTGTGGTTCCTTGGATTATCGTACGTTACCTGTATGAAAACACAAGGTCAGTCATTTTCACTCTTTCAAACTAGTAGCGTTTTTGTTGTTTGTTTTTTTTCTGTGCCGTGCAGCCAAAGTGGCCAACCAGCATGAAATCAGCATAAATGGAGATCATTCTATTAAAACATGAGCCTGCAAACATGTCCCATTCAAATCTCTTTTCAGTGAGTGTCTATCAGACATTAGATATTATCAGACATCTTCACAAGAATACTCCAAATCAGGACACTGTGCACTGCATCAGCTTTTACTTTCCACATTGAGATGCAAAGCAAACATAAGTGAAACTAAGGGTGTTTTCACACATACAGTGTTTAGGTCGACCTAACTGTCTAGGCCAGCCTAATTGGTGCGGTGCGGGTAGTGTGAACACAACTAGCCGCACCCGAGGTCGACCTAAACAGCCGTACCGAGGTCGGTCCAAGCCTGGTGTACTCCACAAGTTTGGGCTACTAGGCTGGGCTGGGGTAGAGGACAACATTGTTACCGTATTTAATCGCCCAGCCGCAAATAGCCGCCTGGTTCTTATAAACGCCTGGGGTCTGCACCCATTTTGCGTATTAAATGCCCACCCGCCAGGGCGATTATTTGCATTATATTGAGGTAAACCCAAAATAAGGTGATTCACCTTATTTTTGCCGAAGTAAACAGTTAGCCACACAATAACTGTGCGGCACTTCCGTTTTCTGTCAAAATAAGAGCTATATAACGTTAGAAAAAAGGGTCTACCGTAATCTTAATTCGACCGATTAACTCTTATTTTGACAGAAAACGGAAGTGTCGGAGGGAACGACTCGCAGCGCGAGCGGTTTGCACTGTTTGTATGTACAGATATGTTTACCTCACGCCTTACAGTACTTTCTGCCTATGTTGCCGCCCTAGGCGAAATTACTGGCTTGCGCCCTTTCATGTTACTACTTCAACCCCCCCGCCCCCGCGGCACCAGTCGGCCGCGGCACCGGGGCACCATCAGTCGGCATCAGGCGAGCCGGCCGCTCACCTGTCAGATCCGGCAGACCTGACCGGGTGGGCGCTGTACCGGCCGGTGCCGCGGCCGGCCCGCCTGATGCCGACTGATGGTGCCGCAGCATGTGCGGGTCAATAATCTAGAAAACTGGCGATTTTTTTTTCTCGTGCGCCCCCAAGTAGATTGCGCCATGGGCGGTTGCCCACACTGCCGTTGCTGGCGTTGCTGTTGAGTCTCCATCGTTCACGTGTGTTCTGTTTACATCTTGAGGCTTCATTTCAACCTTCTTTTCCTTCTTTTCATGGATACTTGACGCTCCATTCTGTAGAGCGGTGGACTTGGTGCAGCGATAAAAAGCATATGTGAAACCGAGCCGCTCCAGTTGAAAATTGATACATTGTATATTGGGTCGACCCAAATATGTGTGAAAACACCCTAAAATTAGATTGAAAGCAAACAGTTCAAAGTTTTCCTTTATCCCCACATGCCATGATCTCGCTAAACTGTAACTCATAAATCATCTGTCTCTTGTACCCATTTCTTTGGTCATGTAATTTTCTGCACTTTTCCTTGTTCATTCTGATGTGTGTTGTATTTTCTGTAGTTTTAGCTCACAGCATTGTGTATGTTCTTTATGAACACTGCAAAAAGTCACTGGATTTTCTTCACCAACCATAAAATCTTGCTTTGGATGAAGTTGATCGAAATGCTTGCATAACATAAGGAATAGAAAATGTCTTTCTTTTTTTTTTTTTTCCTTTTTGGTATCACTTTACAATAAGAGTACAACAATTAACGTTAGTTAATGTTAGTTAATGTTAGTTAATGCCGTAATGGTTAATTAACTGTTAGTTAATGATTATTATGGCATTTAGTAATGTTAATAATATCTACAATAACTCTTAAATAACATATAAATTAATACCTTAGCATGAACAGCTTTAGTAAATGATTCTGACACATTAGTTAACGGTTAGTTAACTGTTATTTAATGTTTATTACCTGTTACTTAATGTTTATTACGGCATTAACTAACATTAATTGTTGTACTCTTATTGTAAAGTGATACCAAAAAAAAAAAAAAATTTCTATTCCTTATGTTAAGTGTTACTTTTTTTTTTTTTTTTTTTAGTAAATAGCACTTATTATGATTTTGTAAAACTGACAACCAGCGTTTCACAGTTTCTTTTCTTTTTCTTTTTTTAAATTATGTTGTGCTGATTGCTTTGCTGCACAATAAATTTTCCATTACAGATATTGCAGCCTTGAAAAAAGACTCAGTGGTTAGAGGTTTGCATGTTTTTGTTTATAGGTGCTGGGAGATAAATGAGAACATGGCTCATTGGTGGATAATCCGCACTCCCATCCTGCTGGCCATTCTGGTAACATATAAGCACTGGCACACACACACACACACACACACACACACACACACACACACACACACAGGTTGATGATCAATACCAGGAGATTCTAATGAATCTGCTCACTGATTATTTGCTAATGGCACAGACATCAGCAGGACGCGGGTGATGTGCAGAGCCAGCAGGCGATGTGCAGATCCAGCGGGTGATGTGCAGAGCCAGCGGGCGATGTGCAGATCCAGCGGGCGATGTGCAGAGCCTGCGGGCGATGTGCAGAGCCTGCGGGCGATGTGCAGAGCCAGCGGGCGATGTGCAGAGCCTGCGGGCGATGTGCAGAGCCAGCGGGCGATGTGCAGAGCCAGCGGGCGATGTGCAGAGCCAGCAGGCGATGTGCACACAGCACTCTGCTCACCTCGGCTGAGATGCTGTGCACGTGTGCAGTCAACATGTTGTGCTGACTCAGCTGTGCGTCACATCGTTTCCGTCATGCTTCCTACAAGCCGTCATGCCTCTCAGCATCTCCTCAGGAAGCGCCGCACGTCCACGGCTGAGAATCTGAAGGCTTCCATACTCAGAAATGCCACTCATGCCTCCAATAGATGTGGCTGACGCACACAAACAAGACACACACCCACAGACACGTGCATGGAACAAGGCAGGGCATTTCTGTGGCTGTTTGACTTGCATGAGTCTGGGGTTAAAATTAATGTCTGACTCATCATTGCTTGTGTTTACATGGTCTTTAGTATGCCGGTTTTGAGGCTTATCCCGGCTTTGAGCATATCCGGGATATGATGTTTACATGGAACGCAGAGAAACCCGGTTATTCATATCCCTGTATACATGATAAATACCAGTAACCCGTTTTCTGATCACTGCACTCTGTCTGCACAGGCTTGTCTTACATCTTTTACGTCTTTTGTTTACAACAGATTGAGCGGGAAGTGTGATTTTTTTTTATTATATTTATTATATTTAGAAGTAAGACGAACATGAGACCTCTGTGGCCTCTAGCAGGCTTAGCGTTAGTAAATACTCACGTCGCATTCCAGCTACGGCTCGTCCATTTCATCGTCACCAACTTTGACAGGTATTGGGCTGTCTCTGCCACCACGCAGTACAAGGCAACAGTGGATGAAAATGTGTAGATGTGACTGGTGGGACAGGATGGTTCTCATGGAGTTTACAGATTCAGAGTGGAGAGGAAACTTCAGAATGAGCAGGGTGTCCTCACTGTGGCGCCTGTGCACACGGTGGGCAGCCATCAGAGACCAGGATAAGGCGTAAACATGCTCCAGTATCCCGGCTTCTATTGGAGCACTCCAGGTGGCAAAACTGGGAAAAGGTCATAACCCGGTTTCTGAATTCGAGAGATGGTGTTTACATGCACAAACACAAAAACGGGATACTTAAAAAACCCAATCAAAACTGGGATACTAAAGACCTTGTAAACACAGTCACTGCCTCTGAACACCAAGGAGCTGCATCATCAAGATCCTTTTTGTAGCAAACACACCAGTGAGGAGGAGGCTGGCACCTTTTTACTGTAAACTGCTGGGTGGATCTTTGATATTTCTGCTGAACGGCACTGCACAACAGAGCTGCTTCTCTGTTTTAGAAGATAAACATCTTGCTGAAGTGAAAATAGCTGTGGAAGCCGCTCTCAGTTCTCAGCTAATAATAATAATTAGAAGAAGAAGAAGAAGAAGAAGACTGGTCTTGATGGTTGAGGTGCATTTTGGCCTGGCTCCTCTGATATACTATCTTAAAGTATTTTTGCAAAATTTGAACCAGTTTTGATGCTACAGACCCTTTTTAAATGTAGTCGCGCTGATTCTGTAGTTATTATGGCAGCCGACGGGAATCATAATAAGCAAATCCTCCTGGTTTTCAATGCAATTCATTTCAGTTCAAAGGAGCTGTATTGGCATGTGAAACAGACATTTAGATCGCCAAAGCAAGAGTGCAATAAAACCATACATACATACACAGTCCAGCCATATATTAGGTTTTGATTTAGCCTTGTTTGCTTATTCCTCATTACTTGACAATTGTGTCTAAATGGTCGTCAGTTCAGTGCAGTTATACATAAAAGTCTGAAGGAGAGATTGATGATGATGTTGACTGATCAGTGCAATACATTTTATTGCAGTCAAGGTATGACACAAGTAGAAACTTCAACTATAGTCATTAAGGTTTCTTTTTTTTTTTTTTTTTAACAGTTTTTCCCATGTAGTTATATCATTATGTAATAGACATAAAAATATTTAAGGAAAAAAAAAGAAAAAGGAAAAAACTGAATTAGAGAAAGAAAAAAATACATCAAATTAACAATTCCTGACCTGATTTAACTGAAAGTTAAATGTCATCTGCCTCTTTAGGAAATTATCAGCAGCCAAATTCAGGTAAATCTTTCATTGTGGCTGGATTTTTTCTTTTTCTTTTTCTTTTTTTTTTTTATCTCAACCAATATTTTGAGGTTTCAATATATTCTAAAAATGTAATTCCCCTTTAAATTTTTAAAGGTGGCATGGTGAGTTTTGGAACCTCCCAGCTTCTGTGACCTGTAGGCAAACTTTCCATTCCCTTGGTTCCACTCCATGAATTATGTGATATTGTCATTTCAGCTACCTTGCAAGCCCTGCTGTCATAATTTAGAGGCTTTCATTCCATTCCATTCCAAGTCCAGGGAGGGAACTGAATCACTCTGTTGGATATTTTGGCCAATTCTGCATCTGTACAGAATAACAGGATTAACAGTGATTATGGCTTGTAGATGATGCTGAGTATTGAAAGTAGAATCTTTTTTTTTCTCCCTGTATGTTTTACATGCGACCTGATCAACTGATTGATTGGTCCACTGATTCTGTGATTTTATGTCTTCAGGTGAATTTCTTCATCTTTATCCGCATCATACAAATCCTAATATCCAAGCTGAAGGCTCATAAGATGAGATACACTGACTACAAGTTCAGGTAAGACTTTATGGAAATAACAGCTACAGAAATAGTTTGTAATAATCCCTCCTTTAGCTCAGGAAGACGGGCTTTGCAAGACGATAGCTTAGCCAAAGAGTTCCAAGTCAGTGGCATTGTGTAGCTCAGGAACATAGGAGCTGCTGTGGGATCAGCAGAAAGTACTGCAGGATCAGGGCAGATGTAACACAGAGCCCGTGTCAGCCTTTTGATATCTTGTATGACTTGACACAGCCTTCTGCTGTTCAAGCTGAAGCTGTGCAGGGACAGAGAGCTGAAACGCACAGCTTCACGATGACTGAGACGACCGCTCGTGCACGGGCTCAACCCACGTGGGTTTTTAAAGGTTTATGCCAACATTTTTACACTGAAGCTGCTGATGTTCTGTTTCTTTAAATTTGACATTATTTATGGCAAACAAATCAAGTGGTCAGTGTTTCTTTGAGAATTTCTGCTTCTCCTGAGTCAAAGACTTAAGAGATTCGGCCCGCCGGCCAAATCAGGCCTATTAGCATGTCTCATCCCTGAGATGTTTTGGAATAAATAAAAAATCACTTGAAATAGTTGCATCCAATTATTAGCAACTATGTGTAATAAGAAAAAAAAAACAGGTTTCTATGATAAATTAATGATCAATTAATCAATGATGAATGATAAATTGAATGAATGGCAAACCTGTACGCCATATATATATATATATATATATATATATACAGTGGTGGAAAAAAGTTTTCGGACACCCCATGCATTTGTGAAATATTGCATTAAGAATCACTCTTAGGTCTTCAAGTGCAATTTCTTTTAGTACAGTCACAGCCAAAATACTAAACAAATCCTAAAAAAGCCATTAAAAACTTAAAATTGATTGGTTCCATAAAAATACATAAGAAATTTGGAGTATTGGGTCATTTTGGTACCAGTGATGAAGGTCGTTCTTTTTCTTAAAAGACATAATTTTTGTTGCCAAGCTTCGTGTCGATATAAAGCCAGCACATCTGAAAGTTCTTCAGTCACAAAAATGGCTAAAACAACCTAACGCAGGAAACACACCTGAAGATAAAGATTCTCAGCCAGGAAGGGTACAGCTGCTGCCAGATAGCCAGGAAGTGCAGATGCAGTCCTTCAGCAGTTGGATACACTCTGCAGAAATACAGACGAACCAACAGCTTGGAAGACAAACCAAGATCTGGGCGTCCAAGGGTTTCTTCAGCAAGAAATGACCACATCCTGATCACATGTGCAGGCAAAACCGCCGAATGACATCACAGGAGCTTCAGCAGCAGTGGTCAAACCAAACTGGTGTCCAGTGTTCCACCTGCACTGTACGTGGCCGACTTTTAGATCATGGCTTAAGGTCCTACAAGGCTATCAAGAAGCCCCTGATCAATGAGAGACAGATGTTAGCCCGGCTTCGTCGGGCCCAGGCACACAAGAACTGGACTGAAATTTTAAGGGTGTCCGAAAGGGTGTCCAAAAACTTTTTTCCACCACTGTATATAAGTATATATATATATATATATATATATATACATATATTTAGAGAGAGAGAGAGAGAGAGAGAGAGAGAGAGAGAGAGAGATGCTGCATTTCTCCTCTGTGTTATGTAATTCTATATCATGTGTTATTTTCATGAGCCAACATGCAGTTTCTCATTGGTTGGTAGGTTTAAAACAGTAAGTGAGAAAGTAGCCTAAAATATCAAAGTGTCGACTTGAGTCATATTGGCTGTCATCAGTTTGTGAATGTGTGAATGTGTGAATGTGTGCCATACGCTGTAAGGCACTTTAAGGGGCCTGTAGATTGAAAGCACTGTAAAAACTACAGTCCTGTTACCTCTTAGCAGCTGTGTAAAAAGCCTCTGAAATGGGTCAGAGTCTCCAGGGTATCAGGGTGACAACCACCATACCTGTTCAGTGTTCAAGGGAAACTCTGGGATACATAGCACTTTTAAATGAATTAATGAATGATATAGCAAACAAGAACATTTAAACAAATTAATAAAATGTGGAAAGAAGTTAAATGTCCATTATAATCCATTCTATCACTTGATTGCTATCTAGATCACAGATGTAACTCTCCTTTTTGGATCAATAGGAAACTGCAGAAGAAGATGTATAGATGTAAATGGTATAGGTATATCTTTTTTTAATATTTTTATTGTAGGATTGCACAAAGTATTGATTCATTTTCCATTACACATCTTTCTTTTTAGACATTGTAGCGATCCCACAAAGTTTATGTATTTTGTGGTTAAAAAAAAAAAAAAAAACAGACAATGGTATAGGTATATCTTCACATATTCTCAATTTCTTATTTCTGAACATACTGTTGAAATATGATTGTAGGATTAATGCATGCATTTTTACATAACGCACATATTTTTATTGATTTCTATTGTACTTTTTTTAGTTTCTTATTTTTATTTCTACTTCTTATCATTTCATATATGCTTATATATTTTAACACCCCCCCCGCCCCCCCCTTCAGACAGAGCTTTCCCTTCTATTATTAAAAATAGAGATAATGTATTTCTACACAGTCAACTCTCCAGACAAACTGTGTTGATCAGATCTGTGTGATCATGCTGTGTGTGTGAGTGTGTGTCTGTGTGTGTGTGTGTGTGTGTGTGTGTGTGTCTGTGTGTGTGTGTGTGTGTGTTGCATGTGGCAAAAAGGGCAACAACACCTATTTTCATCAGTACTGCTTCTTAGTGTGGAAACTGGAAGCACAGTCGCAAAAATTACAATGAAATTTATTGAAATGAAATAAAAATTAAATTAAATTTTTAAAAATTATGAGTGGTCGCTGTTTTTTTTATGAATCTTTTGTATTTATGAACTTCTTGTCCTATGAACTTATGCTCACATCCTTACATGTGGTGTCTCTCTCTCTGTGTGTGTGTGTGTGTGTGTGTGTGTGTGTGTGACCCCGTCCCTCCAGACTGGCAAAATCCACCCTGACCCTGATTCCTCTGCTGGGGATCCATGAGGTCGTCTTTGCCATGATGACAGAGGAGCAGACGGAGGGCGTCCTCCGCACCGTTAACCTCTTCTTTCAGCTCTTCTTCAACTCTTTCCAGGTAGGGCAGGGTTTGGTAAAACGATGACAGAGGCTGGATGCCCGCCTGCCACGCAAACTGACAGATACTTCACTGAAACTTTATATCGCTGTGAATAAAAAAACATCCACCGAGTGGCATATCGATGTTAAAGAGTTTCCTCTCTCTCCACAGGGTTTACTTGTTGCCATCCTCTACTGTTTTGTCAATAAGGAGGTAAGCTCTGTGTGTGTCTGTGGGTGTGTGTGTGTGTGTGTGTGTGTGATTGTACACAGCTTATTTGCATTGTGAATCAGGCCCAGGAATTAGCAGGAGCACCGGGTAAAAAAAAAAAATGCCCGTCACAGAATTATGCACCTAGTAATGAACAAGTTGTTTTTGTTTCTTCTCAGCTCATTCATTCAAACTGGTAACACTTTACAGTAAGTTAGCCGATGAACAAATGAGTAACTAACTGCTAGTAAACCATTAGTTAACACACAGTTATTGAGTGACTCCTAATCAAATTTCACAGAGGAGCTTATCATGAGTTAATGGTTAGTAAACTGAGAAACGAGTGAGGAGGAACAACCAGGAACGACCTGATAACTGATGAATCACTAACAAGTACTTAATAATAATCATTATTAAGTACTTGTTATTAAGTTATTCAATTATAATAATAATTATTAAGAATAATCCCTAATGGCTGACCTGTAGATACTGATGAGTTACCAGAGAACAGACTGGGAGTGTGGAGAGTGTCCACCTTTTGAAGCCTGTTCTGATCATTAAAGAGCATGTGTTCAAGGGTTTTGGACAAAAGTGAAACTGGCCTGTAATTTTCAACCAGAAATGGGTTGAGTGTGGGTTTCTTTAGTAGCTGGGTGACATGGGGAACACACCCAGTGTGGGTGAGGAGCTGATGATGTGTGTGATTGCAGGGGTATGTGTGGGTGAAATGTCCTGCAGAAGGTTAGAGGGTATAGGGTCCAGCGGGCAGGTAGAAGGACAAGAGTCAAGCTTAAGTTTGGAGACTTGCTCCTCTGTGACAAGGGAAAAAGGGTTTACAAGCAGTTTGGGATGAAAGTGGGCTGATGCTCTCTGATGACACTGGTGAGCCATGTGCAAGGGGTGGTTTTACATCATGAGATGGCATGGTAGCTGAGACCTTGTTGGAGAGCTGAGTCGGTGTAAGGGACCAGAGGTTTTGTCTGAAGGAAGCTTTTTGTGCTGGAGCATGAGGACGTTCTGATAGGTTCACTGTGAATTGAATAAAGAAGTGGTCTGACAGAGGCAGGGGTGGGACAGTCAGATTTGCCGTGGATCAGTTTGGAGCCAAAAGATCGAGTGTATTGCCCACTTTATGTGTAGGAGAGGTGGAGGCCTGTATGAGCTCAAATGAGTATGGAAGTGAAAGGAAGTCAGTTGCTGGTGGTTTGTCAAGATGGATATTTTTGTTCCCCATAAAAATGATCGGGCTGCCGTCGTCAGGAATGGCTGAGAGCAGCATGTCTAGTTTGACTACAAAGTCCCCCAGTAGCCCTGGCGGCTGATATATGATTATCATAATCAAGTTCAGAATTGGTCATATTTGCCGTTCTCTTTCCTGCTTTCTCTCTCCTCTCCCCGTCCCCAACTCGCCTGTCTTTCTCAGGTGCAGGCAGAGATAAAGAAGAAGTGGCAGAGGTGGAGGCTGGGGTTGACCGCCCTGGATGACTTGAGAAACACTGGCAGCAACGTGCCACAGGTGGGCGCCACTGAGCAGCTGCTCATCAGAAAAAATACACATCTGTAACAAAGCAAAAGTGGTTGTAGGCTACTGTATTACACTCTGTACATTTCAAAGAGTCTGTGCTGGAAACACTTTCCTCTCCAGTGGCTTTATTCCAGAGGATTAACAGGATTAACCAGAGTATGAACCTCTGATAAAGTATTTTGCTGCACATTGTGCAAGTGTTAAATGGAAAGATCCCTAATACAAATTAAACTAATGAGATTGTATAAATAATTATGTTTATACACACTTTGCTTTGACTGTGTTGTTATATCCTTTTCAAGTGCTTATATATCAGGGAAATTTTCAGTAAGCACATTGTATTATTGTGTATTTACTGTACTAGACTAGACTTCTCAATTTTGACGGTGATTTGATTAATTTGTAGGTAGATGAGCAGATTGTGGTGAAAGAGGGACTCAGATATCCTTAACATATAATCTTTACATATAATTAAAAAATTTTATACTCCAAAATGAATAAATTGGAAAGTGAGATGTAATCATAGAGGAAACATGTACCATGTTGCCACTTATGCTACCGTGAAAGTTTTGAAGTTACAGCTTTTATGTCATTTGGGGGGGTGGGTGTTACTTTAGCAAATTAATAAATGGCTTCCAGTTACCTGATTCTTCCATTTAACTTCAAATCTCCATTATAAACATGATATTATGATAATATGATGGTAATATGTAAATGTTTCTCCAGGTGGGTACCAGCTTGCCGCTGTCCGCCCGGTGTCACCATGCATCTTCCTGCCTGCCACACAGCCACTGCCAGGACGAGAGCAGTGGGAACCTCTCCTCCACCTCGCCTCCGCCCTCTGCTTTCCCCCAGCCCGGCCTCGCCCACCACATCCACAGCTACCGTGGAGCGAGGCAGCTCAAGAACTACTGCTACATCTCGCCTCATCGACAGGACAGACCAACGGGCGGGAGCAGAGGAGGAAGGGGAAATGAAGAGGAGAAGTGTTCTGAGAGCTACTGCTGAGAATTTGAAAAAAAAAATGGCCTTGAATGTTGTTTTGGTGCCGTGTGATCTGGGATTGCACAAGAACTGCAAAACCAGTCAGGAAGTAGTGGCGAATAATGGCGTCTAAGGCACTTGCACTTACTGACTGGGAGGATGTATCATCCATCGCTGAGACTGTGGAACTATGAGAACGTGTGAACGTATGACCAGCAAACTTTTTTTTGAAGACACTCAAACAGTCTTGCACTGACGAGGCAGGGCCCATCTCAAGTGAAATCAGATTCCTTGGGACTGGAGCCACATCTGATACAGTGCCAATTATACATCATTTCGTAACTTCAAAGGCTGTTTATTTACACAGCTCCATTCACTGCTGCACAGCTCGTTTTTTTTGTGGCACATTTGTCGAGCAGCAGGGTGACATATGAAGGGTGACAGCGCTTCAACTGGAGGACCTGGCTTTAAGTCTTTGAATTCATGAGCATCAAACGTGCTGAAGTGTCCTTGAGCAAGATAATGAATCCCTACATGTCCCAATGTGCTGCTCTGTAAATGAACATGACCTCTGACCTTGCTGTGCAAGAGAGTGAGAGAGAATTTCCCAGTGGGATCAAGGGATTTGAATTTTTGGGGCATTTTCACAGAAGAAGCAACAGACAAGATCAGGATAACCGTGTACAGCCTTGTCCTACCTGACATGAAATAAATCAATATGTTTGGTTTCTCCATTTTCTACCTCTAGTTGTTGAAAGATGAAAAAGAAAACATGTCAAACACAGTCTGTTGATTGGTTTTACTGTGCAGCAGGTTAAGATACAGTCATGTATGTGCAGTTTTACTCTTACTTTCTGAGAAAATCCAGATCTCACTCTAATGCACAACATAAACACAATAATCGCCCGATTTAGCGACTACCGTATTTCCCTAATCAATCGCCCGGCCGCAAATAGCCGCCTGGTTCTTATAAACGCCTGGGGTCTGCACCCATTTTGCGTATTAAACGCCCACCCGAATAACCGCCGGGGCGATTATTTGCATCATATTGAGGTAACCCAAAATAAGGCTATTCACCTTATTTTTGCAGAAGTAAACAGTTAGCCGCACAATAACTGTGCCGCACTTCCGTTTTCTGTCAAAATAAGAGAGCTAGCTAACGTTAGAAAAAAGGGTGTAGGGGAGAGTGGGGTAATTTGTGCCAAGGGGCAAGTAGTGCCACCCCTGTTATCTAGAAAACCATAGAAGAACTTGGTCATGTGACCACATATTTTTGAAGAGGCCCAGGAATTTACCCCAGTGTATTCTCTCTAATGGCACAATTTACCCCGCACCAGGGGCAAGTTGTGCCACAAAACCACTTTTTTTTTCGAAAGCTATATTTCTCAAACAGTTTATATAAGATCCAAAGTGATTGTTCCCAGGGATGCACAACATCGTAAACTATATGTGCATATTTTAGATGGAGGCATTACTGTAATCCCCTCGCTTTAAAGGCACTTTAAGTAAAAATTGGCACTACTTACCCCACTCTCCTCTACCGTAATCTTAAATGACCGACTATAAATATGTTGGACAGTAACTGTCATCACAATAATGGCCTGGTGCAGGTCTGTGCAAAAATAAATAAAGGCCTGCAGCGAATAGCCACCTGGTTCTTTTAAACGCCTGGGGTCCAAGTTGATTTTGCATATTAAACGCCCGGGCGATTAATTGGGGAAATACGGCTATTAGTCATTTCAGCCCTATAAAATATTCCTCTCACCTCACCGGCACACTCCCCACAAAGCTACATATTTATTAACATTTTTTTTTGTCATCATTTTTTTATGCACTCTTTAACTGTGTGAAACTGGCTTTCCCAGCTGATGTTTAAAAAAAAAAATCTTGTGATGTCAGAGATTCAACCTGTAAACAGCTAATCCACTTAAAAATTCACTGTCAGGTTTACATTTGAATGAACATGACCTTGATGAAATTACAGTTCCAGTGATGAAATGTCAATAGCTACTGCTGCTGTATAGGATGTGGTGCAACCTTGACAGAGAGTAGAGCAGAGTACAGTGTATTTTTTATTTTTCTGTTTTTCTTGCTTTGGCCATTTCTTTTTCCACCCTCCTCCTCTTGTCTAACCCTCTGGCATTTTCTCTTTCTGCTCTACCTGTTAATGAGCTGCTCAGAGGCTTCCCTTCTCTTCAGCTGCTCTCTCACTCAGAATCACTTTCTCATCTGCATAACTGTCGCTCAGTTTGATGCATCTGCAAAGCTTTCATGTAACACAGTAATACAACTATCAGATTAGATGGATCTAACTCAAATGCTGAAATGTTTAAGGGTCCTTGGGTTGCTGAGTTTGTTTTTTCTCTTTGATATGCATATTGTGCCATCAGTACCACCTAGTGGGGGGAAAGAGAGCTGCAACAGGGAACAAAACACATTGAGGCTGTATCACAGAGCTTGAATGGAGTAGAACGACCACTGAACTGAACTGAAGGATGAGGTTATTTGGCTGGTTTAAAACAACACGGCGTATGTGTTTGATCAGCTTCAGTGACAACGCGTTCACAGGGCAGTAATGTGTGTCACACTCTTTTGAGATTATATGTTGTGCTACAGCTGCTTGCCTAACTAATAATAAATGTCAATATTTAACCACAGCTGGAATATGGGAGTCAATCTGGTGCAACAGCTCTTTGCAGTGGCAATGCTATAATACAGGATAACTTTTACTGTTACTGTTTCATAATTGAACATGAGATTTAATCTACATCATATCCATTCAGGTTAGAGTATGGGGCTGCTCCCAGTTATCTATTACTTAATTTTGGCTTTATGAGATTTTCTGAAACAAAGAAAACAAAACAATGATGATGATGATGATGATGATGATGATGATGATGATGATGATGATGATAATAATAATAATAATAATAATAATACTGTATCATGCATTGGAAAACTACACTGACACTGACAGTGTTTACAAACTGTGATGGGGAGTAACCAGTCACATGTATCATGTAATTATGTTACATGTAATTATCTTATAACATAAATCTAATTACAATCTGTTACTGAGAAAAAAAAATGCAGTTAAATTAGTCACGAATGAAAATATTGGTGATTACAAGGAGATTACATCTGAATATATTGTTTTTGGTAAGAAGCTTATCCGTAGAATATAACATTTATTCTGTTACATTATTTACATTCTGTTACATTTTTAACAGTGTAACTAGTAATCTGTAACCGATGACATTTCAAAACTAACCTTCCCAACACTGATCACAAATATGTATTGGTCTTTCACATAGCAGCAGTTAATTAGCACAGAAAAAAGCCTGTTCTTCACAACGGAGACCCCGAGAGGCTAGAACATGCAATAATAAGATGAATTTAGCTTTTTTTCCCCAATGCACTTCTTTCTTGAAAGACCATAGAAACTTGTTAAATTGCTGTTTTATATATTAAAAAAAGGATATTGTACCTTTAATTTCAACCACCAGCTCCCTTCAGCTCTAAAGTCAGTTCAGTTGTTCAGTTCTTCAGTGTTAAGTCAGTTTCCTTTGTCCTGTCCTGACACTGAGGGGAAAAAAGCTTGATACTGTCACCACTGATCAAATCACTCTTTTTATTGTGTTTGCACTTCACTGCACGTTATCTTCACTTGTCTTATTTGATCATAGCTGAGGAAAGTAGCAGCTGTGGGGGGAAATGAACCACGAGAGGAAAATGGAAACAATATTGTTTAATATATGTACAATAATGGAAACAAACAACCCAAAATACCTAAATCAAACAGTGGCAGGGGTAGGGGGGGTTCCAAATAAGAAAAAAAACTTAAAACACATCCACCATTGTCCCAAATTACTCATACATATTAGTGCAAATTTGACAGCAGATCAAACATGTGCTGCCACCACGTACTGTACCATAGTCAGGGTTTGTTCAGACATAGGAAAGCCAAGGAAAACAATTAGGTAGCATTTTGTTTAAAACAGTGTAAGCCACTAAAGCCCAGCACTCCGTCTGGCCTCACATCTCTTCCTCTCCATCATTCAGAGGCGTGTATAAGTATGCAGTGTTGTCCTCCTCGTAAATGATGGCCACCGTCTCCCCCGCCTCTGAGACAGCTGCACTCGTCTCTATGTAGGCCTGATGAAGAGGAGACGGCAAAGTCTGAATGATGCACTGTTGGACAATACATGCACTGTTTGACATTTTGGCATAAATATGTACCGAAATCTAGATTTACTGGACTGGGTTTTGTCTTTTTTTTCCCCCCAAATTTCAGTATGTCGAAAAAACCTGTGCAAAACTGTGAGTTACATGTTTTTGATTAAAGACTTGTAGCTTGTTGATAAATTCATTAAATCCAGTCAATGGATTCCATTCATTCCACTATGATATGAAATTTAACTTCCCCAATAGTCCCCAGGGACTGGAACTGTTTGCTTTACACAGCCAATTAAGAATGGCAATGACTTCAGCTGCAGAAGCAGAATATTATAAGGTGGGTGTTTCAACCAAAAATTCAAATTTGTAATGCGGGATTTTGATTTTATGTTGTGAAATCTTTAGCACCGTCGTTGTTGCACTATAAAATGTGAGGAAATTGGAGTTAAATGGGCCAAATGTTCAAAATCACTGGTATGGTCCATTAATCCACACTGTACATCACATACATACTGTGATCTGCTGGCTGCAGCACTTCACTAAAACTACATGACACTTCTCTTGAGTGAAATATTCAGAGATGCCACTGTTTGTTGCTGTACCGTTACAACAAACAGAAAATATCTAGATGTCTTGTTCATCTTATATACACATTTCCCTGTGACTCAGCAGGACATTTAAGTACACTATACTGTCAAAAGTATTGGACCACTCCAACCGACCAGCATTGTGCTCGGTGATGTGAGGCTGGCGTGCGGCCGCTCGGCCATGAAGCTCCCGGCGCTCAGTTTCTGTGCTGATGTTGATGCCAGAGGAGGTTTGGAGCTCTGCAGTTACTGAGGCGGCAGAGCGTCGGACACTTTTACGGACTATGAGCCTCAGCACTCAGCGACCCCGCTCTGTAACTGTATGTGGTGCTGCCCCCTGGTGGTTGAGTAGCTGTGGTTCCTAAATGCTTCCACTTTGCAATACTACCACTTACAGTTAATCACAGAATACCTAAGAGGGAAGAAATTTCACGAACCAACTTGTTGCAATGGTGGCATCCTATTATATTATTATTACAGCACCACACTTGAATTCAGTGAGCTCTTTAGAACGACCCATTCTTTCACAAATGTAAAGGCAGACTGCATGGCCAGCTGCTTGATTTTATATGCCTGTGGCAATGGGACTGAATGAAACACCTGAATTCACTGATTAAGAGGTGTGGCCCAATACTTTGTGTGTCTTTGAAAACCTTTGGGATGTCCTTTATGAAACTAAAAGTAAATTTCTGTGGGTTTGAGCAAAGCTCAAATTCAAATTTCAGCTTGCTCACCCTCTCTAGCAGCTGCAGTCGCTCCTCATTCAGCAGATTGTTTTGTCTCAGCTGGCTGACGGTATTCTCCAGCGACAGCAGCTTCTCCAGGTGCCGTCGGTGTCGCTGCTGTAGCACCTTCACCTTCTTCTGCAGCTCTGCCACGATCGCCTCCAGCTGCTCCTTACTCAGGCTGTTCTTGTGGTAGCTGGGAAAATCAAAATTTAGCCAGATGTCAAGAGCTGCAACACAGAGACATTAACTGTGATTAATAGCAAAATAAATTTAGTTTAGAAATACCACTGTTGAAAGGAAAACATAAAAATATGAAGCAAAACGGTGCAGGAGAGGCTCCAGGCTTATTATATCAAATCAGCAGAGGTGACAAAGGAAGAAAAACAATCAGCAAAGAAAACTGGAGAGAAATCATACATTCAAAAAACATCTTGAATACAATTTCAGTTTTTTTGTGACAAAGTGACAAATCTTGGGAACATGAATGCCATATACAGTTGTGTTCAAAATTATTCAACTCTCACTGCAGTAAAGTGTTTTAGCAAGTTTGACATTTATTTTTTATCTTGTTTATAATCAGATCAAATAAGGACTTGGAAAATAGACAAATGCAACTTAAATTACAACAATATTTTTTCTAATATACCAACAAATGTCCTTTCTGTGATAACCTCATTGACAAAATTATTCAACCCCTTAGTCACATACATCCTTAGTACAACACCCTTTGGCAGTAATAACGTCCTTCAGACGTGAAACATAGCTTGACACAAGTTTCTTGCAGCGATCTGCAGGTATCTTGGCCCATTCCTCATGGGCAAAGGCCTCCAGTTCATTGACATTCTTGGGCTTGCGTGCTGCAACTGCCTTCTTCAAGTCCCACCAGAGATTTTCTATGGGATTTAAGTCAGGCGATTGCGATGGCCACTCCAGAATCTTCCAGCCCTTCGTGTGCAACCAAGCCATGGTAGATTTGGAGGTATGCTTGGGATCGTTGTCCTGTTGGAAGGTCCAACGTCTCCCAAGCTTCAGCTTTGTCACTGACTGCATGACATTCACACCCAAGATCTCCTGGTAGTTAATTGAATTCATGGTACCTTGCACACGCTGGAGATTCCCTGTACCTGAAGAAGCGAAACAGCCTCAGAGCATAACTGACCCACCGCCATGCTTCACAGTAGGCAAGGTGTTCTTTTCTTTATAGGCCTCGTTCGTCCTCCTCCAGACATATCGTTGATCCATAGGCCCAAAGAGTTCCAATTTTGTCTCGTCGCTCCAGAGAACAGTATCCCAAAACCTTTGTGGTTTGTCCACGTGGTTTTTGGCATACTGGAGTCGACTCTTCTTGTGCTTTGGAGTCAGCAGGGGGGTGCGCCTGGGAGTTCTGGCACGGAGGCCTTCACCTCGCAGTGTGCACCTTATTGTCTGGGCCGAAACCTGAGTACCTCCCTCTGACAAGTCCTGTCGCAGTTCCTCAGCTGTCGCCCACGGATTTTTCGCCACCTTTCGCTTCAGGTACCGCACAGCAGTCGCCGACAGCATCCTCTTTCTGCCACGCCCAGGTAGCGTTTCCACCGTGCCTTTAGCTTTAAACTTGCGAATTATGCTTCCAATTGTGTCTCTTGAAATGTTTAATGTCTTTGCTATCTTTTTATATCCATATCGTTGCTTATGAAGAGAAATTACCTCCTCTCTTGACTTCTTTGACCATTCCCTGGACTTCACCATGTTGCAAAGACACCATTAACTGTCTAGAAGGAGCTGAGTATCGCAGTCCTTTTAAATCTGCTTAATTGTTGCTCGTTATGGGTCTGTTCACATCTACAGGTGTTTTCAACACCTGATTGAAAACACCTGATTGAAACCTCTGTTCTTAAAAGTGGTAATCTTTAAGGGGTTGAATAATTTTGTCAGTGAGGAAATCACAAAAAGGACATTTGTTAGTGTATTAGGAAAAGTATTGTTGTAATTTTAGTTGCATTTAGCTAATTTACAAGTCCTTGTAAGATTTCATTATAAACAAGATAAAAAAAAAAAAAGTTGAATTTCCTAAAACCCTTTACCGCAATGGGGGTTGAATAATTTTGAACACAACTGTATATTGAGAATTTGGACATGGCAAGAGTAATGATGTGAAATATTCTGAAATATCTTCAATTTTACTTGAAAATAACAGCCAGAAAGACAGAAGCAAAGTGGTGACTTGATGTCAAAGTCAAAGACTGGGTGCTTTTTACTCATCATGTTCATATCATTCATCTGTACAGCACCTTTACAAACCACAATTAACAAAAACAGCATCGCAGCACTGAACTGAACTATTGTCATGACACAGTTGAAGTGCCCTTGAGCAAGACACCTAAGCGACTCAACAATCAGACATTGCGGCATATGTGGGCAGCTCCCATGTAGGAATGTTTTTACTGTAAGTAAAGGAGTATTAAGATGATACGAGACACTGCATTGCTGAGTGAGACCATACAGGCCCGACAAATCTCTGGATGAAAACAAGACATCAAATAAAATTTTAAAAATGCAGATGTTTTTCTGATTGTGTGTTGTGTGAGTCGGTCCAACTCACCAGTGTTCCTCCAGCTTGTGGTCGTTCCGCTCAGGGCCGTCCTCCCCTGATCCACTCCCATCTCCCTCTGCGTGCTCGGCGCCGAGCCTCTCCATGGTGAGGACCAGCGAGGCGGGGGGCGGCGGCACGTGTTTGGACACTATCGGCAGAGTGGAGGCGATGGGCTTGGAGTCGAGGGCGGACGACAGCACCGTGTCCGAGGGGACGGCGAACTGCACCGAGGTCCCGCTGGGTAAAACATTGGGTATCGTCTCAAAGTAGGCGATGACCTGAGCTTCGTGGTCGCTGTGGAAGAGAGCGGGCTCCTCCACGGTAGAAATGACATCTTCACATACACCCGGAGAGCCGAGAGTCTCTTCTGTGTGGTTTGGTGTGGAGTCGCTCACTACCAGCCGAGGACCCTGAGTTATTATGGCCGCTGTGATCCCACTGAGCAGTTCCTCTTGGCCCTCACCTGCAAATCCGCTCACAGATGCTGGTGGGTTCAGGTCCGTCTGGAGGGAATCTGTAGCATCGCTTGACTCCACCAACACGGTTTCTCCAGGTTGTGAAGTATCGATGGTGGTTTCGTACAGCTGCACCATGCCGATGCTACTGTCCAGCTCTACGGCATCAGCTGCCAGTGTCCCATCACCTGACACCGTTATGCTTAGGTTACCATTACCACGAGGCCGTTTTGGTTTCTTCTCACTGTGATCCACGCCTCTCCGTTTCTAGAAATAAGCAGAAACAAAAGACAAGAGGCATACTGTTTAAATTAGCATAAGCATACCATAACTAAGATTAGAGCAAGACAACACGGGGCTAGATTAGAGCAAGAAGACACTGGGCTCCAGAAAAGATTAAATTTCATAAGAATGTGCCAATTGGGCAACAAAAAATGCCTTCATGTCACTTGGCAAGATTAGATGAAACACTGCGCCAACACTCTGTGGCCTCATGTGGCATTAGAAGCTGCATAATCAATTGGGCCTACTTGAATTTCCAAATCACATGAGGCTGCAGCTTCATCACAGCTGTGGCTGCTCAACATGGTTTTAAGAATAAATTGTTGTTCCCTGTACTTCAGCTGTGACAGGAATCCTTTGATTCTCGGTTTGTTTGCTCTTTCCATGCTGCTGAGGATGTGCCAGAACAGAAGCTGAACACTGAGTTGGCTTCTTGCTTGGACCCTTTACAATTTGCTGACAGGGAGGGACGAAGCACGGAGGATGCTGTTGTCAGTGTGTCAGCAGGCACTTGGACTCGCTTATGCTCGGGTGTTATTTGCTGATTTTAGTACGGCCCTTGATACAATCAGCCCTCAGCTGCTTGTCCAGAAAATGACTAATCTGAAGGTCAACTCTTTTATTATGAAATGGTTTTATTATCTTTTAACCGACAGGACCCAACAGGTTGAGGTAAACTCTGCTCCCTCCAGAGCTAAACACTGCAGTACAGGTGTCCCCAAGGGAGCAGTGAGCTCACCTTTTCTTTTTACTCTTTACACCAGGGGTGTCAAACTCGTGCCATGGAGGGCCGAGAGGCTGCAGGTTTTCATTCCAACCAACAACTCCTCCAGGTGATTTCACTGATCACCCTACCTCCAAACAGAGAGGCGGGACTAATCAGTGAAATCACCTGGTGGAGTTGTTGGTTGGAATGAAAACCTGCAGCCTCTCGGCCCTCCATGGCATGAGTTTGACACCCCTGCTTTACACCAATGACTGTAGGAATGCTCTGCCTTGCAATCTTGTTATAAAATTCTCTGATTCTCTGATTATTTTAAGCTTGTTGTATGGGGATGACTGCCCTACTGATTACCACAGTGAGATCACTACTTTTAAAGATTGGTGTGAGAGGAATCCACCTCATTTTAAACACCACCAGAACAAAAGAAATCATCTTTGATCTGAAGGCTGTGTGAGCCCATGAAGCTGTACTCACTGGCGACATGGAAACTGAGCAGGTCAGTTCCTATAAGTATCTCAGAATACAACGTGCTAAAATGGAATATCCATGTCGACTATCTCTGTGCCAAACAGGCAGAACGTCTGCACTTTCTTCGCAGGCTCAGACTGTTTGGAGGGAGTACAGCGATCATGTCAACGCTCTACAACGCTGTACTCTAAAGTCTAATAAGATACGGCATGGCAGCTTGGTTTGTATGAAGGCAGATTTGTGTCTTTATTATTCAATCAAAAAAAAAAAAAAAAGTGGCTTCAATCAAAAAAAAAAAAACATGAATCAAAAATACATTTTTCAATCAAAGAAAAAAGGTGTTTGAATGCAAAAAATATTTGAGATCCAAAAAGATTCATTTGAACTTTTTTTTTCTTTGATTGAAGTGAGTTATTATTTGATTGAAATTTTTTTTTTTTGATTGAAATAATCTTTTTTGTGTTTGGGACATATTATGGGTAGGACATTTGTGCCTTCATAATTCAATCAAAAAAAAGTTGCTTCAATCAAAAAAATATATTTTTAATCAAAAAAACTTCAAAGAAAAAAAGAGTTCAAATGCAATTTTTGATTGAAGTTTTTTTTTTATTGAAAATAGTTTTTTGATTGAAGAAACTTTTTTTTTTTGATTGAATAATAAAGACACAAATCTACCTTCATAGGTTTGGGTCTCTGTCTGTCCAGCTTCAATCAAAAATTGGAAAAATGGTTAATACAGCCATAAAAGTGATGGGAAAGAGAGAACATGAAACACTCCAGACTATTTTTGAGAAAAAAAAAAAAATCATCAGTCCGGCTCATAGAATCCTTACTGATCCGTCACACATTTTATTTTCTGAATATGATCTGTTAGATTCTGGCAGAAGGTTCAGAGCCGGCAGATATCGGAGCTACAAGCTCTCCTTCCTCCCTGCTTCTACAGCCCTGCTAAACAGAGAGCCAGCGCCCCCTCCAGGCTGAAGGAAGTCACAGCAGACAGGTGGAGGCCTCTCTGTGGAATGATAGCGATAGCCTTCAAGCTTTTTATTATGCTTTTATTGATCTTATCTATTTTTTTTTGACTATCAATTCTTTTATTCTGTTTTTATCATTTTAATCATTTTTTCTCTTTTATCATCTCATTGATTCCTTTTAGATTAATATATGCATGTTAAGTCACTGGGTCCCTTTTTATTCTACCTTAAGGGCAATAATGTATGCAGCAGACTATCTGGGTGGATGCATTATGCTGCTCATTTTTACTCCTACTTTTATCCTTGAATGTATTATTTAACTTTTGATGCAATAAGGATTGTGCAGTCTTATGCCTAAGTGGCATCCTTTCTGTGAGGTGTGTCAATGCAGTGTCTGTTGTTGTTTACTTGTTTTTAATGTCGGATGTAGCTGTCTATCTGCCTTTTAATGTCTGGATGTGGTTAAGCAAACTTTATGCCCATGACAAATTTTCCCTCGGGGACAATAAAGTTTATCTCATCTCATCTCATCATAAGCTCATCGTCTAGGAATATTATTCCTCATGGTAAAACATAATGGTGCAGCCATAGAACAATGGCATTGTTTTAAATGTTAACTGTGTCAAGTCAAGTAACTTTATTGTCCCAAAAAGGGAAACTTGTTTTGCAGGCTGGGGGAAGACCATTTAAAACAACACAGAAACACAGATTATATAAAACAAACAAAATATTGTACAGTATACACAGAAAAAAGACCACCATAGGGCCATGATAAGACAGTTCAGAGTGCTATGTGCATCACTTGTCAGCATTTATGAGAGTTATTGCACGATGAATAAAGGAATTTCTGCTCCTATTGCACTTTGCCTGGGGCACTCGAAGTCTACAACTACAACGTCTCTATATCTATCTATCTTGATATACACACACATATGTGTGTGTATGTATGTGTATGTATGTATGTATGTCTATATAGATAGATAGATAGATAGATAGATAGATAGAGTCAAGCCCCAAATTATTCATACCCCTGGCAAATTTTGGCTTAAAGTTACTTTTATTCAATCAGCAACTTTTTTATTAATTGGAAATGACACAGACATCTCCCAGAAGATATGACGATGTAAAAAGTGGCATGTCCAAAATTATTCATACCCTTTGCAAACTGTCACACTCTATGGGAGAATCCAAAGTTCTATACCATTCCAAATAGTCCAAGCTGTTCGAAAGCATCCTAATTACCCTGATTCATTGGGAACAGCTGTTTTATTAAACTCAGCAGGTGAAAAACAGCAGCTCTCTGCAGTTGGTTTTTGGACAGTCATGGCTAAGACAAAGGAGCTCACTGAGGACCTGCGGCTGCGCACTGTGGCTGCTCACAAGTCAGGAAAGGGCTATAAGGCCATATCTAAATGTTTTCAAGTTCCAGTGGCTACAGTGCAAAGTATTATTAAAAAAAATACAAGACATTCTGCACTGTGGAAAATCTCAGAGGACGTGGTCGGAAGCCTAAAGTGACACCTGTGCTGGCCAGGAGGATAGTGAGAGAGGTGAAAAAGAATCCGAGGATCACCGCCAAGGCCATCCTGGTGAATCTGCGCTCTGCTGGTGGCAACATCTCAAGGCAGACAGTCCAACGGACACTGCACACTGCTGGGTTCCACGGACGCAGACCAAGGAGGACGCCACTTCTCCAGATAAGGCACACAAAAGCCCGCTTGGCCTTTGCAACAGCTCATCTGGACAAAGAAGAAGACTTCTGGTCTTCTGTTTTGTGGTCAGATGAAACAAAAATTGACTTGTTTGGCCACAATGATGTATCCTTCATTTGACGTAAAAAAGGAGAAGCCTTCAACCCTAAGAACACAATCCCCACTGTCAAACATGGTGGTGGGAACCTCATACACCACCAAAAAATGGCTCCTGAACAATCCGAGTTGCCAACACTAGGTGCTGTCTGATTTCCTGCCAGTGTTTTTTTGTTTTTTTGTTTTTCTAACTGTTATATGTGTTGCTTTAAAATAACCATCTTGTATTTGTCAGTTACCATTTTTGGTATTTCCTCATTGTAACTCTGTAGTTCTGAACTACCATGGTTGGTATTTAATGATATCAATAACTTCATGACTTTAATATTCTGCAACGACACTTTACATTATAGTGCTAATAGGTTTACAAGCATTCTACATTGGCACTTTAAGTATGCAATAATAATTTCTACTACCTAACTGGCATTTTTACATTGCACTTTACATTAGGAATGTTTAGGTTGTTTATTTCTGTATGTATGGCATCGTGTGGCTTGTGATATGGGCCATATAGCATGCGGAACACACACGTGCCTGCTTGTAGTGTTTATATTGTATGTCCTCGTATCTGATAGGTGCAGGTCTGTCTGTCTTAATGCTTGTTTTACTGTGATGATTGTTTTAATGTTTTTTGTAAGGACTGCAGATGGAAATTAGCTTCCTTGCTAAATCTGGTGCACTCATCTTTTTATTCTTGTGAATAGCTTATGAAAGTGCACGCTGTCCTTTATAAATTGAATAAATAAATAAATAAATAATGCTTTGGGGGTGTTTTTCAGCCAATGGACCAGGGAACCTAATCACAGTAAATGGCACCATGAAAAAAAAGAGCAATACATCAAGATTCTCAACAACAACATCAAGCAGTCGGCAGAGAAACTTGGCCTTGAGCACCAGTGGACATTTCAGCACAACCACGACCCAAAACACACAGCAAAAGCGGTAAAGAAATGGTTAGCGGACAAAAACATAAACGTTTTGCAGTGGCCCAGCCAGAGTCCTGACTTGAATCCAGTTGAGAATCTGTGGAGGGAGCTTAAGATCAGGGTGATGGCAAGGAGACCCTCCAAACTGAAAAAGTTGGAGCTCATCGCTGAAGATGAATGGGCGAAAATACCAGTGGTGACATGCAAAAAGCTGGTCAGCAATTTTAGGAAGCGCTTGACTGCTGTAATAGCCAATAAATGCTTTTCTATTGATTATTGAGAAGGGTATGAATAATTTTGGACATGCCACTTTTTGTTCAAATGTAAATAAAAGCTTAGAAATATTTCTTTGCACGATGATGCCTCTTGTACATCGTGTTATCTTCTAGGAGATGCCTGTGTCATTTCCAATTAATAAAAAACTTGTTGGTTGAATAAAAGTAACTTTAAGTCAAAATTTGCCAGGGGTATGAATAATTTTGGGCTTGACTGTATATATATATATATATATATATATATATATATATATATATGTGTGTGTGTGTGTGTGTGTGTGTGTGTGTAAATGTATATGTGTATAGAAAACCGTATACTGTAATTTGGTTGCCAACATGGTGCAGCCCCATCTGGTGTTTCTGTTGGTGCAGTGACACAGAATACCTTACACTTGTTTTATTCACAAGTTCAAACTGGATTTTAATGTGTAATGACAACGACTTCACATGGATTGGCCTATTCCTACTCAGCTGTTACCAGCATCTGAAGAGCATCTGTGCATTCTACATCCAAGACTCTAACGCAACACTGCCTCCCATCTGTTTTCATCGGAGGTCAGAGAAAATCACATCACGTGTTCTGGTTTTACCTCAGGCCCCTGGAAGAGCGTGGGCACGGCGTCGTTTTCCAGGTACCGGATCCCCCATCGAACTTTGAAGCAAGAGGCCGTGAAATGTTCGTGGCAAATGTACTGGTGCTGAGAGGGAACCCAGTTCTCCCGTCCCATGTTCTTTAACCACTGCTGCAACCTGTCTGGGTGGTGCAGCGGGAACCTGAGACACGGACAGGACCACATTTTTGAGAAGCAAAGGTTTAGATTACATCATGTGCTGCAGGGGGGTGGGTCCTTTCAGAAAGCAGGATTAAAAAGCAAGCTTAAAAAATAGAGAGAATTTTAAAAATGCCATGCAGTATGTTCAAGAATTTTGCTCCAGAAGCGACATCAGCAACCAGAAACACGCATGACTGAAATGGGAGAATTTTTTTGCACAGATTTCAAATCACTGTCCTTATCCAACCTGTTCTAATGTTCTAATAATAAATAATAAAACGACTTTCCATTTTTGAACCATTGACAGGTAAATGCCTTAGCTGTTGCGTTCAATAGTCCAGAATACGTGTCTTGAACATATGAGTCATCTGCTCCTGGGAAGAATGAATCAATATCATGATTTAATCAAGCTGTGTCAAAGGTCAAAACAACAAACTGCTCCGTCACTAACAGCCAGCGGAACAGAGGCTTGGCGACGGGGGTGAAGTAAAGTCGGCCAAAACGCTGCAACTTCAGAAATGTAAACATCTGCGTTATTTCATGACCGCGCCGGTGGATAAAAACACGTTGATCAAAGTTGGCGGTGAGAACTGTCCCTCGCTAAACGAGCTAAACTCAGCTAACGGCTGTAAACACACATCCACATGGTATTTATACTCAGGCCTACTTGTAGAAGCTTTTCCTGTCGCTGTTGTTTCCCGAGTCATTCTTACAGCTCGGGGCGGAACAGTATTTCGGCATCTCAGGCCGAGCTGGCTGTGTGCTGCTGTCGTCTTGAACCCGACTCCACAACAAGGTGAAACGTGTGTGTTGTCAACCTGTGGCGCATCGCTGACGATCAGCTGTTTGACGCGTGACGTAGAATAAATGCGACGTTCATTCGTCTCTGGCGCAGGTGCCGCCCCGTAGACACGTGTTTACGTTTTCCCACCCGCATTCCGCAAAGACCCGCCCCACTCTGCCTGTGATTGGCCAGTCATCGCTGCTTCCTTTTTGTAAAGATTAAGGTTAAGCGTCAGCCAATCAGAGGGAGGCAAGAAATGTGGAATGCGGGTGGGGAAAAAAAATACTCGTCGCTGATTGTAACTCGCCGGTTTCTGGCGGCAACAGTGATCTTCAAAGCGTGTTTGCTCATGAATTATTACCGGAGACTTGATATTGACAATGCACAGTGCAGATTTTAACTGCCAACTTCCGCCCACAGGAGACAGTGTTTGAGCTCAACCAAAATTAATACACACCAAATAAAGACACAAACTTGTCCCTAAAAATCACTGGACTGCATTTTTTTATTCAATAACTTTCTCCAAACATGTACACGGAATCTTACAGCATATGTATGTATGTATATGTATGTATATATACAGCATATACACATACACATCAGTGTATTTTTCTTATCTAAAATTTGAGGGCCATAGGGTAATGTAGCTGTGCGCTTCAAGAGAGGATTGGTTTCTGGACGTCTGTGTATTGAGGAAATCCACACATGGGGTAAGTCACTGGCTATCAAACATGGATTGGGGACTGGAGTGCCACCAGTGCTTGCTTTACACCAAAGCTAGTTGGGATAGTGGACTGTGGGGAGCTGCCGGGTGAGTGGCAAAGTGACAGACGAGGATGAGACACGGAGAGCAGCAGTTTCTTCCTCAGCAGGAAGCAGTGCAGCAGTGCAAAGGAAATGAGAGAAACAGTTACATGATTGAACCAGCTAAATACACAACTAATGGCAAAACAGCACCTTTCAGAGTGTACTCTGAGCCAAACAGTGCCATCTCCAATGAATACTCCATTTGTTGTTGTTTTTGAAACGGAATCATCCACCTAAATTACTATCTTTTGTAGTTCTATAAAATAAAATAAAAAAACGTTTTTTTTTGTTTTTTTTTTATAAACTGTGCCATAAAGTAGGATGCTTGAGAAATACTGATAAACATGAACATGCTGCTCTCAACCCATTTCTAGATGCTCTCTAAGCTGTGTACACAGGCCACCAGTACAATGCTAGGTTTTTGAGTCAGAAGTTGCTCCTTGTAAAAACCAATCAATCAATTCCATTACAGATCTTTGGTACATACCAGCTACTTTATCCCATCTGCTGAGAATATCATAGAACCAAACATTTAAAATCCAAGCAGCTCCAAAAGGATGCATCTGCAGTTTTCTGGGTAGGTTTCTTTACCCAGTGGTGGAACACGTGTGTGCAAATGGACAATGGAAACTGGGATTTTTTTTTTTTTTTTTCCAGTTTTAACCGATACATGAACGAACGTGCCCAAGGCTTGACTGGGCTGGTCTGAGTGATGTGTTCCCATCTGAGCTACACCATGTGTATTCTCAATACAACTAGCGGGAGGTGTTCAGGGAGAGGGATCCCTTAGGCTAAGCATGAACAAAAGCATGTTCACTGGAGCACTGGAGGGAGTGAGGTGGCTGGGATGGTTCAGGTCAGATGGGAGGTCGTCAGTGTCACAGACAGAATAGCGTGGCCTCTACATCATCCCCATCTGCATTAGCGTGTTGGCGTATGCCATGGGCTTGACATTCGGATGAGGCTGTAAAGGAGAGTGACAGGAAAATAAACAAGGTCACACTTTTCACACCTTTAAATACTTTGTCTAGTGAGTTGAAAGCTGCAGTTAATCACTTAATTAACTTAATTAATTGGTCTAACTGATAAGACATTTTAAAGGTCAAGTTCACTATTTTTGAATCTAGGCCCTATTTACAGATTATCTGGCATCATCCTCAGAAGTAGAGATCATCATTTCACCAGCCAGATCAGTGCTGATCCTGATATTGATGCGCTGCAGGTTCCCACTTGAACATGACAGCAGTCAATGGGGCAATTGTAAACAGATTTGAAACACTATAACACTGCTTTTCTGAAAAAGGAAGCTCAGAATGTTCTCATGAAAAAAGGTTTGCAAACCGATCATTAAAATCAACAGAACTGCTGTTTTGAACACAACCTATTTATCTCACAAACCAAAGCTCTACCTTTCAAACTGCAAACTCTGTGCTGCCCAGCCAGCAGAGTCCTATCCGGAAGCAGCCAAAACAAGTCCCAAAATAATACAACACTCTAAGCCCATAACTATTGACAACATGCTTGGTTTGTGAAACTTTTTTCAGGAGAACATCCTGGGATTGTTAAAGAGTATACTCCAATCTTCCCGTTTCGGCATGGAAATGTTTTCCAAACTCACTGCCACACTGACCGCTGTTGCAGCCTGTTGATGCCAGATAATCTGTAAACTGGGCCCAGGTTCCAAAAATAACCAACTTGTCCTTTAGTTGACATCTGTCAACTGTAATTTAGAAAGTCCAATTTACTTGAAAATATTGAAAAGATGCTGAGTGGTGTCAAAACGACTTTCTTCCCCAAACCAGAGACCAACACTGTAATTACTGGGATCACCTTATAGCATAATCAAGGATTTCATTTGAACAAGTAACTTAAAGGGACAGTTTACCCTGAATACAAAGATATTTTCCTACTTACCCCTAGTTTATTCCATCTATCCACATAATTTCATGTGATTTGGCAAGGTTTCAAGTTTACTGCAATCCTCTAATGTTCTTTAGCAGCAAATAGTTCCCAAACTGAACTTTTCTGCCCTGATAGCTGCTGATTATGCCAGTTACCTGTGACATTCTTTTTGGAGAGAGCTGTTGCTGTTACATTTTTCAAAACGTACATTTTTGACAGTTCCACAATACAATATCCGCCCAGCCCCGGAAGACAGGAAACATCACACAGACTGTAAAGCTCACCAGATCACATAGAAACTATCATGCATGATAATTTAAAGTAAGGGTAAGTGGTAAAATATATTTTCTGTATTCTTGTTGAACAGTGCAACTTTGATGCAATTGGCTGCATGTTGCAAATGAAACCTTTACTGTTCTTATGTCTCCAAACCCACACAGAACACACCATATGAAGATGCACAATGAATTCATGATTTTCACCGGGTGGTTCTCTGTTGGAGCTCCAGCACAAATAAGTTGGAAATGATGCTGCATTTCAGCTGGACCATGTAAAGTCAGCCTTAGGACACTCACCACAGCAGTGAACTGGTGAAATTCTGGCTTGAGGTCAGATCCCCTGAGGTGGATATAAGCTCCTTTGTTTCCCATCTGATCACTGGAGGTAGGCAGAGTACAAGACAATGGTGTTAAGGACAAACTATTAAAATCGAACAGGCTATAAGTGTTAATTTAATGCTCAACGCAAGCCAGCTTGTTTGCATACCAGTAGTTGGGTGCTGAGAACACGGTGATGCACTTTCCTGAGTGAGTGACCTCGTAGCCCTCAGCCTTGACCTCATGACTACGCACAATGAAGTCCAGCTTGTTCTGTTCCAGGAAGCGCTCTGTTACGTCCGGCCCAAACTGACAACTCACTCCCCGCTTGCTGATTGACCGGCCATTCTGTGACACACGGAGAGAACAGAATGTCTCACACGACCAACCCAACCTGTGTGTAATCAAAACACTTGTGGATCTTAAAGATAGATGGGAGAACTGACCTGAGGCTGTGGATCTGACCACAGGAGGTCACACATGGGGCCTGTCAAAGTAAGAGCACAGGAAGGTGTTGAGGTCTTCCTGCTTACTTATTCTACAAGCTGTGTCATGCAGTCAATTAGGACTGACTGTGCACTTTGAGTCTGACCCTACCAGAATCTGGAGGCTGTCTGTTCCTGTCAATCTTCCTGAGGTCATCCAATGTGACGCCGTCTTCACTGAACAGTCCCCCATGCATTACCTGAGGTGGAGAACAAACACACACATACACAAACACATGCTGTCAGCGTGTCCACTAGGCCTACCAATGAGTCACTCCTCTCCGTTGGCTGCATCATCTTAAAATCTCTCATAAATCTCTGCTCAGTTTTATGAACTGACTTTAAAAAGGTAGCCAAAGTACTTTTCCTTGTATACACACGTGGTTTCGCTTAGATTCAGAACATCTCATCAAAATACATTATACGTGCCCTTGAGGCTTAATAAACATGTTAAATGCATTTCATAGACATTCAAAGACATTTAAAATTCCTTGTGTTGGAATATTTTGAAAGTTGCATTGGTTACATCAATGTGTGTAATACGTTCCTCCCATGTTTATGGCATGCTGGAAGAACATGCTATGTAAACAAAACAGAGACCCGATTTTCCTTGTGCACACTATAGCATCACCACTATAGGTCACAAACTACACTGGGTACCATAATATTGTTATTTTATTATTGAAAAGTACATAACAATATATGAATGTTAATAAATAATAAATATATTCATATTATATTCCCCTTTGTTTTGTTCAATATCAAACCATTGTCGGGGGAAAATAAATAACTCCGGTCACCACCCAAATGCAAGTAAGTTGTTCCTGTGGCTACTACATCGATTAAACCTACCACTTTTGCAGGTAAGCAGGTAATCTCATTTGGAGATCCTATTGTATTTTACAAGTCTTTCAGGTTTGTAAAACACTGCAAGTGGCAGCTTTGTTTTGTTCAATAACAGTGACTGAAGCTGGTGAATAACAAGTTTCAAAGCTGGCGATAGCCTTCTGTTAACAGTGTCTGCACTTACTAGCACTTTGCTGTTGATACATTGTGCAAGAGGCAGCCATTGGAAGACCTCACTAAACAGCTGGAACATCTGGGCTGTGTACTTGGCTTTGACCTCCCCTTCAAATCCATACATCTGGTTCATGTTGTCTGTCTCATGGTTACCTGTAGGTAAAAAATATGTTTTCTTCCATGGGTCATTGTAACATCTGCAGATGTGTATAAATGTACAAACACGGTAAAAAATGGACAAACACAGACTCATGCACAGGCACACTGTGAGTGCTCTCACCCCTAAGCAAGTGGAAGCAGTCAGGGTAAAGAAGCTTGAAGCCAAACAGGGTAAGAATGACTTCAACAGAAAAAGAGCCACGATCCACAAAGTCCCCATTGAACAGCTGAGTTCTGTGGTTAAGTGCAGTGACACATTCAGTTTTGGTTAAACAGCTTTTTGTTACACAAAATCAAGTACAAATGCATAAGACTCACATTCAAAAGCTCATGTGACAGCTGATTGAAAGAGAAAGGATACATAGGGGTTGGTCTGTGAGGGTAAGCCGTTCAATTCAAAGATGTTGAGAAGGTCGTAGAACTGTCCATGAGTGTCACCACAAATTGTTATCTTTTCTGTCTGTGTTAAGGAGAAGGACAACAAATAATATAGTGCAAACAGAAGAGGAAAACGGTAATAAGCTGTCATCAAAACATACACATCTACTACTGTTACTACTGTATCTTATCAAGTAGCTTACAGCTAACACATACATTTTCTCCAGGAAATATATTTTCTAGTTAGTTAGATTTATTGTCTGGTTGCTGTGACTCCAACCCTTGCAATCCTCACTACAATGGTTGTCTGTAATGCTGATAGTTAAATTAAAAAGATGAACGTTTTCCTTTCCTTTTCCGTTTTCCATTTGTCATTTCACTTGCACAGACACAACATGTATTGCACCAGTCAAGAATAAATACGCATCTATGCTTGTTCAAAATGCCTTCTTTGACTTTATTTTTCTATACCGATCAAAAGCTTCCCCAGGATTATTACAGTCTCCTTTATTTGTTTTCTCCACTCAGCAATACGTTGACATTTTGGTTTCGTTGTTCTGCTAAACTCAGTTCTGCTTCTTGCCACTGTCTATATGGATACTGAATGAACAGAGAGGAAAAACAACCTGGAGTGGTGTTTACTATGTCACATCTAGGCTTGTGCTGTATTCCTATGTCTTTGTGCAAATGCTTGAAAACCACATGATAAAGTGTTTTCATTGTACAGGGAGCCACTTTGCTCACTGGTCCTACTAGTGGCTGAAAACTTTGTCATCATCTTCATATCTATCCTACTTTTGCACTAAATGTACATCACTCAGAATGGGAGGACCAGCTACATATCAAAAACATCAATGTTCAAGCTGATCAAATAAGCTCTTACCTCTTTTAATGTGATTTCAACCAGACTTGGGAGTTTGGATAGAACCTCTTTAACTTGGACCAAAATCTGAAACAATACAAAATAAGTGTTTAATTATAGTATTCAACAGTTGTTTCAAGACGAGGTTTTGAAATAAACTTGAATGTTTACCTGATAAGCACACTTTCTGTGCAGTTTCTTCTGGTCCTTGAACCAATCCATCATCTCCTTCATGAACTTCAATGTGACCTTTCCGTCTTCAAGTTTGGGGCCTGCATACTCATCCTCAATTGCTGCAGCATTATAAAATAATCTTAATTTCAGGTGGCGAAATAAAAACATGTATAAAGCATGTAGATCAAATGTTTAAGGAAATATTTACAAATCAATTAATGAAGAAATGTTTTAAGCAGCACTGCGTTCAGTTATCATGAGTTCCTGTTTCAAATGTGGCCTGATGCTAAGTTTATGATGCAAGTTTAACTCAGTAAGCACAAATCTGATGTCTGTTGTAGTACATATTATCTAAATTGTTCATTACAACACAAACCTTTAACAACACACTGGATAAAACAAGGATAAAGAATTTAATATTTTCAACCTCAAGTCACTGTGTCATAATGAGCAGTTCTGTTTCTGAATCCGGTGAGTTTTTTGGTGATGTTCAATTACTCCTTGGTACTTTACCATACAAACAAGTACATAAAGGAAAGAATGTATCTATCAGACAATTGAAAAACTGCGGGAAATAATCCTTTGTCAGCAGCGTATGCTCATGTATAATTTTGTTGAAATACAAAAACCCAACTCTAAGAAGACCAAACCCCAGTACAACATGAGCCATTGCCGGCGTCGCATCATCCATGGGCTGAGACTCAGTGAGAAGGACTCAGGCCCCGAGCAACACTGACCATTTTGTTTACATAACGTATTCTTCCAGCATGCCATGAGTACACAGAATGCATCACATACCCCAATGTACATAATGCAACTTGAAAAAAAATTACAGAATAAGGGTTTGCAAATGTTGTTTGAGGTAGGAAATAGGTTTGACAGGTTTATAAGCTGTAACAGACACACACAGTGTTTTGATGAGAGATTCTGAATGTAAACAAACCAAGTGTGTTTCTTTACATTGGGTACGTTTAAATGCGTTTTCTTTTCAGTGTTAATGTGCTATAGATGTGTCACATAACTCAAGCTTACTCATATTTTCGATGTCTAGAGAGTCCACGACAGATTTTTTTATCTCATCGCTGGCGATGGCTCTCTCAAAGGCCTTCTGTTTCACAATCTTGTTGCACTCCTGATATTTCATCTTTGCATCCTTGTCATTGGGTCGAACCCTGACGACCTATCATGGGAACATGAGAATAACACAAATGACTTAAACACATTTGTTAATTATTGACTGTCATAAAGGAAGACTTAATTACATCTACTGATATGAGGCAAACTGGGTCACTGTAGCTGCAAAGGGGAAATAAAAAGATGGTGAAAATGAAGCTCAACAAAGCAAACAACTGAAATTGTTTAAAAAATAATTCTTGGTATTCTTGGTGTTTTTTTGACAAGTATTTGTATTTTAGTTTTTGTCTTGAAATCTCCTGAAATATTTTTTTCGTTTATGCCAGATTTTAGTCATTTATCTTATAATAGTCTTAGTCATTTTTTGGTAAGAAGCACTTCATATAATTTTAGTCACAGACATTTTAATCAGTTTAGTGAAATGACAATAAACTACTCTAAAACACTTTCTTAGCTTCCTTGGCTTACTGTTCTGCCCAGTCCTCTTGAGTGCATTAAGGTGTAGGGTTTGCTCTCTTACTAGTATTCTATAATTAATGGGCATCATTTTTAACACTGTTTTAACTTTATCCTTCACAATATAAAGGATAAACTATGCCTCAAGTATGTCAACATTAAAGCTCATAAATGAAAACTACAACCTGCTCCCTTCATAACTAATGTCAATGTTAGAGCTTCAATGAACGTAAGACAACATGTTTTCCCTTTTCATTACAAATTTTAATGTTTGATAAAAATAAAAAGTCTCACTGACAGAGCACAAAATACCAAGACACAACATATGGTAGTGAGTGTCTATAACTTATGCATTCCAACACTTTTGTGTTGTTATTTTTGTTGTGGGTAAATAAAAAAATTGTTTTCACAGAGCAATTTGTTAACATTTGTTGTCACATCCTTGATATATTTGTAGTGCTGATTGTGAGAGAACAGCACGAACAACAATAGGCACCTGTGGTACGGGTCCCCTCAGACTAGGCCTAAATGGAATCATCGATGGATTAAAGGATAATCCCATTGCAGGCTGTTTAAGTCTACATGGAGATCCTAACTCATGATGACACATCAACAGATGGAGCTGGAGAGCTCTTTACTCGTTTCCTTCCAGATAACGGAAGGAAAGAGAGACTGACTCTGAATGACTTAGTTGTGCTTGGTGCACTGCAAGTGTCGTCTATGCTTTAGGTTCTCTGAAACAGTTCAAACCTAAAACGGTAACAGACTATATGGCAGCTACAGCAAAAGATGACCTATTTCTTACCGTCTCATAGTCTTTAAGTGCTGCTTTGAACTTTCCCAGTGCCATGTTGGAGGTGGCACGGCGGTAATACCCCTTGATGTAGTTTTTGTCTATCTCCAGGGCCTTCGTAGCATCAGCCAGGGCATAGCCATAGCACTCTGTGCGTAGGTATGCCAGACTTCGGTTACTGTAGTAGATGGCATTGGCTGGATTGAGCTCCAGGGCCTCTGTGTAGTACTTGATTGCATTTTCGTAGTCTTTCTCTGCAAAACAAATGTTCACATCAGTACTGGACACAATATGGGGCAGACGTGAGGTCCAATAAAGCTCAATGAGAGGACAGTAATGAGAGGATAGTAATGCCAGGATTAAGGATTAATTTCCTGCTGGAGCGGCACATGCTTAATACATATGGACTCATGGTATTGGAAAATGTTGAGAAAAAAAGACAAACAAATGGTTTCACATTCTATGTAAATGGAGGTAACCAACAGACCTGAGCCTCACCTAAGGGTAGACGATGGTAATGTGATGGGGGGGTTGATATGCAGCAAACGTCATCATATAAACGTATATACATTATTTGAAAATAACCCTATTAACTATCTTGTAACTATCTATTGTCACATCGCTCCCATTCTCCTCTATCCAAGCCCAGCGCCATTTTTTCTTAACGGCCTTATCGACATGTTTGCTGTCTTCCCCGGGCTTCATGAACCTGCGGTCCATCCTGTGGGCTGCAGCGCGTCACTGTAGGCTAACGAGGCTCACTTTCGACGGCACATGGAGCTCCTGATTGTCAACACCCAAGTCCTGCCCTGCTTCTGATTGGCCAGTAGGCCTATTGTTAGGGTGGTTGAGAACGATTCCAAACTTGGGTGTGGCACACTCCAACACAGAGAGAAGCAGTGATGTATTGGGGCCGGTGATAGTACACTCAAACTGCAATGGCTCAGAGCGCCTAATAGTCAGTATCTATTGTTCTCCTATTGCCTATTTTATACATGTCCATCAGACACAAATGAATCATCCCCATCCTAACAGAGTGACTGCCTTCCCTTACATCTGCTCTGATTCATCAGTGTCAGCCCTATTCATGGCCACATGGTGGGCCACTTCCTCTCAGAGCCCCTAGCTTACAGGATGACTAAGGTATCCACACACTATTAAGATTGGTAAGTATGAAAGACTTAATATTTTAGAACACACACACTATATCTAACAGGAGTTTACAAAGTACGTTAACTGACATCCAAAACCTAGCTAATGCTGGAGATAAAGTTTGTTTTAAGTTGAACCCTTATTGTAAATTTGCACTTTCATGTCATAAATTGTGAGGTCTACAATAACAGGGATTAGTGTTATAGTGTCTTCATTTCATTCCTGCCTTTTCTGTATACTCTATGAAAAGCTAAAATTTCCTTATGAACTATAGAGTGATTGATTTATAGCATTTATATTGCAGATATCGATGTAGCTGGGGCCTACAGGAGAGTCTAGGAAGGAGAAAAGAATGTTTGCGGTATAGAAAGGAAGTGAGGATGAATAAACTACACGAGGTTCAGTGTGATTAAGTTTGATTTATAATACATCTATAACTTATAAACCCTCCAGCTAGCAGTAGTTTTCCTACATATTTTTCATTTCAAAATTCAAAGACCTACATTTCCAGACATCTTGGTGGGTTTTGTGCTGACTATGTTTAACATCTCAGACTACCAACAGCTACATGTTTATCAGACAAAATGCAAGCTGCTGCACTCGCCGCAAAAAATGATGAGACACCAGGTGCTGACAATGATTTCACAAGATCACTGCTCTTTTTCCCTTCCATATGCCTAGTGATGGCTGCCTCACCCATGTCACAGATGTCAAATGATTTCTGAGTTTGGAACATGTTCTTCACTATGTTTTACAGTCCTTCACTGAGCCGTTTTATACACTGGACAGGCAAGACATTTCTCAGAAAATGTGCATTTTCGCATCTTGTGGCACTGTGACAGGATGGTGCAGCAGGTGCCACTCAATGGGAAACATTCAGCTTGATGTTTCGAATGTGAACACAATCTAAACATGCTGCTTATATGGTTAATTTTTTTTGGGGGGGGGGGGGGGGGCATTTCTGCATTTTTATTTGATAGTGACAGTAGTGAGAGACAGGAAAGGCAGGAGAGGGTCCGGAACCAAACCCATTTTTGGAATATGCCCATTGGATTTGGGGTTTAGCACTCCACTGAGAATCATACTGTTGAAGCGCAACCCTCCCGTTCAAAACGATTCTTCATCCTCTTTCTTCTTTTTCCATCTCAAAATGATCAAAATCGTATCCTCTTTCTTCTTTTTCCATCTCGAAATGATCAAAATCGTATTCCATACTTTATTATCTGTTTATAATGTACATTTGCTTCATATTTTGCTATACACTTTGCTACTGTAATGCTGGAAATTTCCCCACTGTGGGACTAATAAAGGAATATCTTATCTTATCTTATCTTGTCATACTTTTAAAAACAATGAAGAAGGCCTGGTGGCAGCAGTTTCGAACACGTTCTTATTGAATACTCTTACGGAAAGTGCAAAATTGTAGTAATACTCTTGGCATGTAGTAATAGAGCAGACACTTGGGACGGTCCAACGAAACCCAAACTTTAACGCCACCTGACTTGGATTTTGGACGCTCCACATCGCCGACAGGGTTGCCAAGTCCGCGATTTTTCCGCCAAATTGGGCTACTTTTTAAGTGTTGCCGCGGGTAACAAATTTTGTCCGCGGGTTGGGCTTGGGCAGACATGAATAAAGATTCATATTTTGAATGACCAATGTTTATGCACAAATCCTGTCAAACCAATGACCAATCACATCATCAGCACCACTCGTGCCCAGTGCCTGTCAGCTGAAGTAAGGTATCCCATATTATATTTTAAGTTCTGATATACTGTAAATTAAATAGGTGAAAGAACTGTTTCGGGAAATTGCCTTTAATGTTTATGGTGTTATTTTATAGATATTATAGAGCATTTTGCAATTATAGCAATGCTGTTGGACTTTAAAAGCAACATACACTACTCACAAAAAGTTAGGGATATTTGGCTTTTGGGTGAAATTTATGGAAAATATGAAAAGTTCACGCTACAGTGATATTATATCATGAAAGTAGGGCATTTAAGTAGAAGCATACACTGGTGATTTCCTCATCTCAAACAATTTCTTGAAACAAAAGCCAACAACAGTGGTGGATATACCACAACAAAAAATGTCAGTGTCAATAACTTGTCATGTGCCCTTGAGCATCAATTACAGCTTGACAGCGACGTCTCATGCTGTTCACAAGTCGACTTATTGTCTGCTGAGGCATGGTATCCCACTCTTCTTGAAGGGCGGCCCTCAGGACATTGAGGTTCTGGGGTACAGAGCTCCGAGCCTCTACACGGCGACTCAGCTGATCCCATAGGTTTTCTATGGGATTCAGGTCTGAGAAAGTGCAGGCCACTCCATCTGAGGTACCCCAGTCTCCAGCAGCCGTTCCCTAATGATGCGACCTCGATGAGCTGGAGCATCAAACACCTGATGTGAATTTTGCCGTTAAACTCCTTGTTAGAGAGCAGCAACTTGTGCAAAAAGTACTGAAACACTGAACAGTTGGACATGTGCTTTCAAAAGTTTACAGAAGGTCACATTAAGTTCACCTGTAAAGGTTATGATGCATTTTAGGTTCATCCTGAAATTTCACCCGAAAGCCGAATATCCCTAACTTTTTGTGAGTAGTGTATATGGATTTTTATGGGCATATTTTGAGTTCTGGTATTGGGCTGATTTTTGGGCCCTTTTTATTCCAGGTTGGGCGGGTTTTGAGGCTGGTTTTGAGTTGCTGTTTGGCTGCTTTTGTCTCACACACCTGGCAACCCTGATCGCCGAGCCGAACAACCTTTTTCTTCGACCGGAATGAACGAAACGCTGATGCAAATGTTCACCTGCCTCACCTTAACAACCTCAAACACGAGGAAACACACGAATCTCGGCGATGACCTCGACACGTCTGAATTTTCATGTGGCGTTAAACACATTGATCTGGAACACAAATGGGCACTAAACACTTCCTTGCCGGTCCCGATGATCCGACCCCGCACGCGCCCGCCCGCACGGCACGCGCCCGCTGGCTAACAGAAGATTCTAGGAGCTCGCGTTAGATTTGAATCGTGTCATAAATAACTAAATAAAATAAACAAAGCAGACACATTAACAGCAGGTATATGACTTAATCCTGGTGAGTCAGCGGTGCTCTGTACACGACACGCGTGACGGTGCGTGTTAAGATGCTGCTGGCGGCGGAGGCTAGCACGTTAGCACGCTAGCTAGCACGACTGGCTCCCCCCGCAGTCCAGTTTCACCCAAATGAATGGGAGTTTGCTGCTAACATGTTCTCCAGCCTCGGTGTGAGCTAGCTTAGCGTTAGCCACCGGCTCCAAAACGCAGCGTGCGTCAGCAGAATCGCGTCGCCGCTTTAATCACGGGAGGCATTTCTCTCCATTACAGTCTGTTGCCATAAAATAGTAACTTGACAGGGCGGACAATTTACCTTTGAAGTAACTATTCGCCTTCTCCTTGAGTAGCTCTGCATTTTTCTCTCCCTCCGCCATCTTCTTCTCACTGCCGTATTACGATGCGTGCGCCATTGCCTGGACAGTCGCAAACGTCGCAAAAAATATGTTTCGATTTGTCTGATCAATGTTGAACCGTTTTTTTTTTGTTTGTTTGTTTTTTTTGCTTCATATTTAATGTCTTTTCCTGATTTAATGGGGACAACTTAGGAATCGTAAAAGCAGCACGATAATATGAAGAATTCATTTGCAAAAACAGATATCTCCATTTGAATTTATTAAATCTTTTCAAACTTTTTTGAATTTTATTACAATTTACTTCATATTTATTTCTATTTTTTATATGTTTATTTAGCCTGGCATAATGTTTATTATCCTAAATCATGCTTTGTGTGTGTGTATATATGTGTGTGTGTGTGTACTCCAAGCAATATCAGTGAAAAAGGTGTATTCATTTTAAGGATGGCTTTTATCTGTTTTTGCAAATGAACTCTTCATATGTTTTCAATGTCCTATACACTTTTTGTACGCATCAGTGTTTTTTTTACACACACTTCCTTTGGTTGTTTGGACACTGAGCAACTATAACATGCCATTTCTAATGTCAAAAAGCTCCCCTCTGTTTAGGGCCCTAATCAAACATAATCATACCTGTAGCAGTGTGAGAACCAGTCCAGTTCATATGGCAGCTGTGAGGGAAAACATGATTCCCACAAGAACTTTGATTTATAAGAGGGGCTGAGTGGGGGTGGGGGTAAAATTGACTCACTCTGATAAAAAATAAATAAATAAATAAATTTGAAGGTAGAAGGAGGGTTAAAACCTGAAGATAAACATGAACAAAAATAGGAAACCATGGGTCACAGGCAAATTAAAGGTAGATTAAATGAGCTTTGTGTGATTGTTAGTGAAAGAGAGGGTTGTGGGATGATAGAAGGAGAAAGAAGACTAAAGAAAGACGGTTCAACTGCACTTCAAAGCTGCCCAAATGAATGGTAGAAAATATGGAGACACATGGATTGATTTTGTATTTCATTTGAATCTTTAATTCTAGTTTAATTATTTCACTTTGTCACCAGCAGGGGGCAGCAATCTACTGCTCTTCACCAAAGGCCATGCGCTTATATCACACAGCAGCGTCACAAGTGGATTGAACAGTGTAAAACTGCTGATAGAGGGAACTATTTCAAGAGAGGTTAACCAGAAAAATCTACCCACACTGACTAATGTGAGATAACCACCTCATTAGTTAGAGATTAGGCAAATGATTCATCCCGGAGTCTGTTTTCCTCAGGTTTATCTGGAATTTGCAGTTTGCATTTTAGAGCTTGGCCCGTCCTGGTATCTTTCCCTTTCTGAATAACACCCATAAAATTCAAATAAAAAAAAGGAAGCAGGCGCACCTATCACGAAAGTGGAAGCTCAGTCATATTTCCCTGTGGTCTTCTCCCACATGCCTCAAGGTCTGAGGATGTTGCAGTGGAAGTTTTTCCTGCCATCTGAACGCAGCATGTGGGCTTCTAGCGGCCACAGATAGGGAGTGAGGGGACAAAACACGGCACAGGTGCACGTCTCCGCAACTTTACTCACTAGCACATGGCATCTGACGCACCCCAGCCTCAAATAACCGCTCTGCAAAAACATCACGCAACCTTAAACAGAAACACAACTAAGCCCAAAAAAAAAAAAAAAAAAAAAACCTTTTCTTTCTGGGAAAAGCTATAGATAGATAGATAGATAGATAGATAGATAGATAGATACTTTATTCATCCCGCAGGAAATTCACAGTTTTTCAGCAGTATCCACAGATTACAGATTAAATAAATCAATAAAAAAAAGATAAAAAAATAAATAAATAAATAAAAAATAAAGAATAAGATCTGAGTACAACAGAATAAGATCTAAGTACAACAGTGTGCAAAAAGCAATGTCCAACAAAAAAAAACAGAAAAAAAACGTGTGCATGGGTGTATAAAATGTGCATAGAGGTAGGTCAATGTGCAAATTTAGAAGAAATATACAGTATATACAGATGATAAATAGCAGTAAGCAATGTAAACACTATAAACAAGGATTATAAAAAAAAATAGAAATATGAACAATTTAAACAGAAGTATTAACAATTTAAACAGCAGTGGAAAATAACCTAACCTAACTATACAGCAGAACACTGGGTTTGTGGTTAGGAGAGGGACATCCTTCATTTGACATCTCCAAGGGGAAAAGCCAACCTGAAATGTTTGTGGCTATGTGGTATGTTTATGGTTGGGTGGTAGAGTTTTTTTTTTTTTTTTTTTTGGTCCTGGAGGTTTAGAAGTTCATGTAAAGTGTGTGACACAGAGGATGCAGCCCAGGTCAGTCTGCTCCCCTGACTCACCTGGGACGTCCCACAATGGGGAGCACCGGGCCAACCAGCCGGGGTGACTCACCGTGACCCTGTCATCCACTTAAAAACCCTGGAGTGTGAGTTCACTTTCCCTTAGCGAGACTATCTATGACTCTTCCCTTCACTGAGCCATAACACGTCTGCCTCGTCGATGGTTTTACTAGTAAGTGTGGGGGCGTAAAAATAAATAAATAAATAACTACATAAATACATAACCACCACGGCTATGATTGAGAGTAAAGCAGTGTTACAGCCAGACTTCTCATCCCCGAAATGAGAGTAAACGCAGACAGTGAGTGGGTGAGACAGAGTGGGAGGGAGAGAGAGAGAAAGAGAAAGAGAGAGAGAGAGAGAGAGAGAGAGGTAGAAATCTGGCTGAGAGGGAGGACGGAGGAGGAAAATCGCAGCCCTCCTGGGTGCAAGATGCATGAGCAAAGGGCTTCTGGGCTTCAGGGGTCCTGAGAAAGTTAAAACAAACATGAGTGGAGGAGAGCAGATATACGAGGGGCTGGAGGAAGAGGCAGATGAAGGTCAGGGGGACAAGAGTGACATTCCAGGGCCAGGAGCCAGTGAGGAATGACGAGGACTGTATATGTTACCCATACAGGCCCGATCCAGGGGGTTCTGTACTATTTATAACAGTGGAGGATGTGAGCTGCTGAATCCCCGCTTCCACTACCTTTTAGTCCACATACACCCCCCCCCACTCCCCCCACCCCGCCATGTCAGAGTGGTTTGTAGCAGCAGATTCAGCCACAAAATTTTATTTCCACTCTAACTTGACTCTCTCTCTCTCTCTCTCTCTCCCTCTCTCTCTCCAAATTCACTAATGAGAACTTGGCTTCGGGGGGTCTGTGGGGGGTCTCAGCGCGGCTGCTTATTTGAACCATATGTTTTTCTAGTGGGCAGGGCAAAGGAGCAAAATTAAAGATAAATTGAGCAGCCAAAAAAAAAAAAAATCATCCTCTTCGGCTCCACCCTTCCTTTTTTCTTATTTCCCCTCTATCTCACTTGGTTTAGATTTTGTTTACTCCATGAACTGGTGATTTATTCTGATAGACGGCAACTATCTCTTTGACTCATCTACGAATAGCAGAGCTTGCTCACATTATGTGGAGGCTTTACAGAGCCTTTCCTCCACATCCCAGTGGAAAGCCTCTGTTGATCTGCGCGTAGCCACTAGCCAGCGTGTAAATCAACATCCTGAAATGACACATAATGTGTTCACTGAAGTTGTGTGCGCTGCAGGGGAGTGAGGAATTGGAAATGTGATGTAGTGGAAAAAGAAACGCGATGCATACCTATCTGCCTGAAAAGTCGGCCTGCTGCCTTCACCTTTCCACATTAAAAACGGGCTCATTCCTCTTGTGATTCTTGGACTCAGAAGAGCGGTGGGCAGGGGCGGGACCAGCGAAGGGCAGAAAGCAATTGTGTTTATATTTTGTTGAGCGTCTGTTTACATTTCTGGTAGGGCTGTTTTAAGAACAGAATAAGGTCTTTACCTTCGCTGACTGCAGTGAAATCAACACAAGTGTGAGAAAACTTTATAGGAATCCCAGGGTGGATTCACAGAAACCTCAGAGGAAACAAATCCTCTTAAGTGGTTGCTTTTTAAAATTATGTTTGACATGTGTCTTTAGAAAAGTGGATATTCATCAACAATAGTTTTAATATTTTACTAATGTCCTTATCTTGTTTGTAAAGAAAAAAAACCTAAGAATACATTCTTGAAAGCAAATCTCTCAACGTTGTTCGCATTTAATTTTAAGTTAATTTTTATGTTAATAGTTTTATTTGCTGTATTTTACATTTTAAGCTTCACATTTTATTGTTAAGTATAACTTGCCACTGTTTTTAATTGGTGTTTGGCTCATGTCTCATAAAAAGGCCAAAACAAGACAAAAAGCTTATCGCTAAATGGCTAACAACAACAACAACAACAACAACAACAACAACAACCTAAAGGTTAACAAAAAACAAACAAACAAACAAAAAAAACTTCTGTGCCTTTTCTTACATTTTAAGTTACTTATTGAACTTATTAACAGATCTCCTTATGCTTATCATATTTTCATATAATATTTTACTTACACAATAAGGGCATAATTTATATGTTCACGCTGAGTTTAAAATTTCAGATCAGCAAAGGTTATTGTGTTGCAGCGAGCCGACAGACTGCACTCATGCTGTCAGTCCGGCTCACTTGAATTACTTACAATACAATTTCAGTCCAATTCTACTTGTTTACATGCACAATAAGACACGGCTGCTCGTTAAGTTGGGCCCTTTTGAGAAGTCCATAATTAGGAACCCGGAGAAGTTCAAAAGAAATTACCAGGCCTCTTAAGAACCTCCAACAAAGATCACAAGAGCTGTTGTGAAACCACTTTAGTGAATCAGGTTTCTGCTGTGTGAGATAGCGGGAGACAGAGTGAATCAGAGCCGGTGGATAAGGGGTTAATGGCAGAGAGTGAAAGAGTTTCCTGTTCAAAAGAAGAGCAGACATGTAAGGTACAGGAAACATCCCCAGAGTAGCCCTTGAAATCACTTTCTTTCAAACGCTGCGACTCGAAATGTTGCTGCTGTGCTCTTTTGAACCTTTTTGGCTTGTGAACGTGCAACATCGAAACTATCAATATAAAAATGCTTTGACCTCGTATTCAACCCCAAATTATATTGATTATTTTTCCATCCATAAAGACTTGGTTGTTCTTTTCCCCCCATTCATAAAGACTTGTTGGCACTTCAAAACAGGGAAGAAAATAATCTTTTTTCAACCACTGGCTCCAGTGGGGGAAAAATGGATTCCAAAATGTATTAGCCTTTCCTAATTGTCCAGCACTACAATCTTTCAGAATAGAAAAGGAGCTCTCGGATGATATTTAGTTTTCAGCAGGCAGGCTTACCCGCCACTGTCAGCATTTACGAGCATTGAGCTGGTTGCGAGTATTTATTTTTTGACCCGTGAGCTCGTACCACAAAGACGGCAGCATCAACATCGTAAACACAGCTCCATACCTGTGCGTTAGCCCACACACAGCTTCCCATGAGAAGCAATGGCATCGATTTTTGAGCCATTTGACTATGGAAATGTGAAACGGCTTTTTTTTTTCCCCACTGGATTATATCCAACAACAAGCTCCCCTCCTGTTAGGCTGGCACCACAGCTTCGTGAAAGGGAATTAGAAAATGGCTCAGTAAATATATAATTGGAACGAATAAAAACAAATTGAAATGGAAATACAAGCAGGACAAATTCCTAAAAAAAAAAAATTAGATTAGCTTGTCATTGCTTGAAAACTTGGCTTTGTTTTGAGGTTATTAGAGTAAATCATCGTTTAACTTAAACAGTCCCAGCTCCTTTCTGGTTTTCCTTTGGTTTTGTCTCCACGTCTCCGGTCAGCTTCTCCTCCCCACTTTGGATTTCCCCCTCCCTTGCCCCCTGTCCACCTGCCCCCCCCTCCCCTCACAATTGCTATTACTGTCTCATTTATATTCTGCCTGTGTGTCCTCCTCTCTTTCTCTTTTTCATTTTGAGCAGCTTGAGTGTTTGATGTGTGTTGGGCACAAGAACAAGGGATCGGATACACACCCCAAACAGGAAATGAGAAATTCGAGCAAATAGACCCGTGTCTGTGTGCCTCGGAAAGCAAGACAGACAGAGACACACACGCAGGAATGCAGATAGATAGGGGGAGGCAGACAGGCAAGAATGTGAAATGGACGTACTGATTTAAACTGCTGTAAACGTAAAAAGGTGAAAAGGTTGTCGGTTATGAGTAAAGAGGAGAAAGTGGAGCATCCGGAGTGAGGTATTTATAGACAGTGACCACCCCAGACGCCGCTCCACATCGCCCTGTGACATCACCCAACCTACTGAACTCATCAAGGGTGACAACCTTCCTCCATTAAACTGCGCATGCAGCCTCACCCAGTCACACTGCACCTTATTCCTCTCAATAGGAGCTTTTCAGCAGCCTCCGGGGCCACGCAGGACACCAGCGGTTCACACGGAGGCTCCCGCTCACAGACAGTGCCGTGTTTGTCTGCTCTTTTTAACCTGCTGCTAATGCCAGCTTTGTGACGGGCCCGGCATCGCACCCACACCCCACAGTAGTACTAACGTGCTAGACAGCAGCCCGCAGCTCGTAAACAAAACCCCGTCTTTATCTGTCAAAGTGACTGTGGAGTGCAGCGGAGCAATTGGGACCCGCTGCCGTCCTTTCATCTGGCAGTGCGGTGGCTGTTTTCCTGCTAGTTAACGGTAGCGACGACGTGTTGTGGCGGCTGGTTTATTTTACATCGTAGGCTCTGCTCCTACTGTTTATGAGCAACGAGTGACACACATGGTCAAGCTTTCCCACAGAAAGGAACCCACATCATGAGTGACTCAGGATGTCTGGGTACACAGCTCTCCTCTGACCAGTGCATGACTATAGGACTTAAAAGGGAAGGAAGACTTCAGCAGGGCTCTACAAACAAGGTGGGAGAGAGAGAGAGCGCTGAAACATCTCCAGAAGGCGTGAATAGCCGGGATCTGATGTGGTGAGACGGCAATAACCAACAGGCCAAACAAGCCGACAGACGACCATGCCACAAAGTGCACAAGACAAAATGTAAATATCTGTTACTCCCATGCTGCATTGCACAAACACAACCATACAAGACTGCACTGTGCCGGAGCTTACAAGCCTTTTAAAAGGGGGGCAAATGAGACATTTAAACCTTTGCCATGTCAATACCAGCTGTGAAGTGCAAACACAACTTCAGGAACCCTGAGCGGGGTCTGAAAATATCCAGTCGCACATAAGACGGGCCATCCAGGATGTTGTGGGGGAGAATTTCCTCTTCCTGTTTCTCTTACCGTTGGACCTTCCTGTCAGTTAGCATTAACTACTGACAGACACTTGGGTGCCTTCCAAACTCATCCCTGGGCCTTATTTTTCTCTCGTGGGAGTACAATTCCTTACTGTAATATATTAGTTCACATCCTGTGCACTTGGGTGGTCGGGGAGAGGAGGAACAGCAGCAACACAAATCGACTCTTCGGAGCGGGCCGCGTCTTTGCACCTATTTGCGGTGTAGGTAAGAACAAATGAGGGCCGCGTTCGTAGGCCCGGTCCCACATGTTCGTCAGCTGGTTGTGAGGGGGGGAAAAGGGAAAGACACAGATGTCGTCTTCAAAACTCTCACTAGTGTGCTGTGGAATGCAACAGCCTTTATGATCTCTGTATTTATCATCGGCCCAAACCCTTCACCGCAAAATTTGTTCTGTAAAGATCGCTCAGATGCCGTTGGGGAATGAAAAGTGGGATTGATGGGGGACCGGGGGGGGGGGGGGGGGGGGGGGGGGGGGGGGGGGGGGGGGGCGTGTGCGGGGGGAGCTTGTTGTTTATTGGTTGTTCTTGTCGGCTCTCAGTCATTCCAGTGTTAAGTGCCTTCCTTTATGATTCAACAGCGCTCGGGGGGCTGGACTGAGGTAGACTGGCTTGAATTAGTGCCCATTTTCTGAAGCTTGAAGTCTTGGCTCTGCTATGCCTGCCCACCCCTCTGTCTTTTGGTCAGTGTGTTGTGCAAATGGGTTGTATGCCTGTGAGTGTGTGTGTGTGTGTGTGTGTGAAGGCGTGTGTGGGTCAAGGCCGTTCGTTGTCAAGTTAACGTTCTTCATACAGAGTTTTAAAAACACAAAAACAACTTGTGAGCTCGTGCCAAAGCGCTTTACCGCAGAGCAGGGAGGACCAGCACAAAGCAGAGGTGAGGGAGGCAGGCGGCTGGTCACAAGCACAGAAGAGGAACAACAGATCATGTGAAAACATGATAAATAATAAACAAGATGAATTTGAGATGAGCTTGAAAACCTCTCCTGATTTAGCAGATCTGATCCTTTGGAGAATATCATTCCACAGTCAGCCAGAACAACACCTCTGCTGTGTGCACGTCTACATCAGTGGTGGAAAAAGTACTAAAGACTTTTAGTAAAGTAGAAATAAAAATCCTATAGGGGAGAGTGGGGTAATTTGTGCCAAGGGGCAAATAGTGCCACCCCTGTTATCTAGAAAACCATAGAAGAAGTTGGTCATGTGACCACATATTTTTGATGAGGCATCCATTTCACTCAACCTGTAAAGAAGGGAGACACATGGCTTGAGAGGTAAGTACATTTCAGTTCAAAAAACCTTTTCTTGTCCTCCAAAGTAAAATTTCTATGATCAAGGTTTTTTGATTGCTGTGTTTGAACAATTATAGAAAACTTTGAAAACAGTTCACACAGGTTTTAGTACTTTAGTAAGCTACACCATGAGTCTATACAGTTAGCATGATGTTAGCTCAAAACAGCTGGGGGATGCATTTTTTTCAAAATGGTGGGCTTGGGGTAATTTGTGCCAAAGGGCCTGGGGTAAATTGTGCCAGTGGCACAACTTGTGATTATATACTATATGTTACTTTATTGTTTTTTATTGTTATTGTACATTGTCTTCTTACCTTTGATCACTAAAACTATTCAGATTCAGATGAAGATAATTTGCAGGTGCTCATTTTTGAATTTTTATTTTGTTCTGGGTATGTGTTCATGTGGCACTCGGCCTTGTTATAGAAAAGTGGCCTGTGATCTTGTTAAAATAATAAATAAATGTTAAATAAATCATTTTGTATTGAATTTGTTTTGCTTTTATATAGCATTATCATTTGTGAGATTAAAATGACCTGTTTTACTTCAATTATCAATGGCACAATTTACCCCAGTGTATTCTCTGTAATGGCACAATTTACCCCGCACCGGGGGCAAATTGTGCCACAAAACCACTTTTTTTTCAAAAGCTATATTTCTCAAACAGTTGATATAAGATCCAAAGTGATTGTTCCCAGGGATGCACAACATCCTAAACTATATGTGCATATTTTAGTTGGAGGCATTACTGTAATCCCCTCGCTTTAAAGGCACTTTAAGTAAAAATTGGCACTATTTACCCCACTCTCCCCTACTGGGAAAAAATATTCTTGAAAGTAAAAGTCCTGCGTTCAACGTGTAAAACATGGTGAACAAAACGATGGTGTATTGGAGTAAAATATAGGTAAATATGGACATTCAAAGGAGTCATTATTGATGCAATAACTTGTAAGACATGTTTTAATGTTGTAGCTCTAATTGCACCTTATCCAGCTGTCTAGTTTACACTCTAACAAGGCATCACAATACATTTTTTGCATGTAAAGGATTCCTCTGCAAAGTACCTCATAGCCGTCAGATAAATGTAGTGCAGTAAAAATACAATATTTCCCTCTGAAGTGTCGTGTCGAAAACGTCTCACCAAAAGTAAATACTCAAGTAAAGTGCCAGTAACTCAGAATTGTGCAGTACTTGAGTAAACCTGTTTCATGACTTTCCACCTCTGTTGTAGATCGTGTGTATAGGTAATTGTGCACGTGCATGTGCATACATATGTAGCCTATGTGAGTGTGTTTAAAAATGGATGTTCCCATGTGCATGTGTGCATGAGATGATTGCGTGTGAGAGTGAATTGAATGGGAGGAGGTGTAAGGGAGGATTGCATAAACACATAATTTCACTATGCCGCTGCCAGCTCCCAAAGTGCCCTGATGACAGGAAATGGGTGTAGGGATGACTCAGCGGGCTTTGACCTACAACCCCACCACCACCTTCCCTCCTCAGGGCTCCTTTAATTAGAGGAGCGACTCGTTTGTTTTCTCCATCTCGACACCCAGTCTGCTGCCCCTGTGGACCTCGCGCTCTGCGTTCTAAGCAAACGCATCCCTGTTTGGGTGATGACTCACAGCTTTCTCCTCCACCCTGCTCTCTCTCATGCACTATCCCTCTCTGTGTAATGCATTTGTCCTAGATTATTTGCTCAGTTCTGCACAGGGATGTAAAACCCAGCTGTCACACAGATGTACGCCACTCGCACCTGTACAGGTGTGGTAAAAAAAAATAAATTAATAAAAAATAAAAAAATGTGGCGCATTAAGCAGACACCTCAAACCTTGATAGCGTCATGCCGAAACGTTTACATTCACCAAGGCCTACTGATCAGGGCTAACACACACACACACACACACACACACACACACACACACACATACGTGCACATACCCATACACAAACACTCACATGCTGCTTCAAAGGATGGCGTGTCATAAACAGAGGGACTGGGAAGGAGGAATGTGTTGTTCATTGGGGAATTCTGAGCCAGTGGGGAGAGGAAGGAGGGGTGGGGGCACGCTGACCTAATGTCCCTCTGTGGAGGCAAAGGAGGAACAGCCTGCACAGCCGTTCTGTCTGCTGTCATAACCCTTGTACACCCATCAACGCAGCCCTGAGCCCCACCGACAGGGGAGGCCATGGATCACGGCCGCCTAATCCGAAACAGACCGTGTACCAAGCTACTCTCCTGAACCTAACACCCCCCATACCCCCCCCCTTCCCTCCCCTCCCACCTCATCCCATTTATCCTACCATAGGACTCAGATTACTGTGTGACACAAAACATGTGTGTGTGTCTGTGTGTGTGTAAGCAGAGTGGGAAGACGATATTTCTTGCTGTCCAGTGTGTCAGTTCCACGGCAGCGTGTGATTTGTGGCTTTAGTCACACCTCTCTTAATTGGACTCAACAGCTAGCTATGCCCCTGGTTTGGTGCACTTGTGTGTGTGTGTGTGTGTGTGTGTGTGTGTGTGTGTGGACCAGCGAGGCAGAGGGATGAGTAATAGAGTGTGATTGAACTCAAGTTTAGTCCCACAGGCGAGGGTCACAACCCTGGTTCAGAGGAGACCGCGAGGCCCTGCCAGAGGGTTGCTAGGCGTGGGGGGGAAAGAGGCAATTTCTGGGTCGTATTATTACCCGAAGCCCCCGTTCCCATCGCGCCGCCACCCGTCACATCCCACCCCACACCCCCGCACGACACCGGCCGGTCCAGGCTGTGAGATTAAACTGCTGTTTGGGGTTTGCCTCTCTTCTGGGGCTGGATTCCTGTATAGCCCCGTTGACCTCACAGGGTCGAGTCCTTCTCCTCGGTTTGTTGCTCAGGGAGCCGGTGGCTGTTTATAGGCACAGATTTGTCCCTGTGTGTCGAGGGACACAGCAGAGAGAGAGAGAGAGAGAGAGAGAGAGAGAGAGAGAGAGGAAGAGTAACTGTGGAGAAGGAAGGAAATGGAGGGGCGGTGCCATAAGAAGGAGCCAGTCCGGAGATGTAATTGGTACCTTTCCTTTTTTAGAAAAAATTTCTTACTTAACCGAGTTCCAGCAAATGAGTCAACGCGCAGCGTGCTTTACAGCGGCGCTCAGGCACTCTCACCGGCTTTATCATACTTTCCCTTTGTAGTTTTCACTTTGAAGAAGTCTTGAGTTTCTCCTCTGCCTTTGATCCGGCGTGCATTAATCTATGATGATGACTACTGGTTATGTGTATCCCCCCCCCCCCCCCCCCCCCCCCCCCCAAAAAAAAAAAAACTCAGTCAGCCACATACTGAAAAGGAGATGGAAGATTCCAAATTGCGAATCTTTCTTTTCTTTTTTCTAAGTTTATTTGATTCTTATTTTGGGTCCATTACTGCTAAAGTTTTTTTTTTTTTTTTTTTTTTTTTTACCACCCTGCAAGTTGGTGTGTGAGGTCCTTTTTCCCTTGTTTTGTATCTCCCTTTGTCTCAGTCTGTTTTCATCCCCTATCACACTATTTAGCTTTGGTGTTGACTAAAAAAAAAAAAAACTTCTTCAAAGTGCAGCATAGTTTGGGATGGGTTAAAAATAAAGAGATGAGAGAGGACGACAGAGAAAAGAAAAGAAAAGAAAAGAAAAGAAAAGAAAAGAAAAGAAAAGAAAAGAAAAGAAAAGATATATGAGAGATATGGTTGGCTGACTCACACCATGATGATAAGCATCTTGGCTGGAGGTGCAGGTGTGAAGAAAGAGGGAAGGCTCTCCACGCAGGACAGGTGATGAGGGGGAGCCCTGTCACTCTGCACGTCCAGCTGCCTTCTTTTCTTTTTCAAAATATCTCAGCAGCCTCTCTGTCATCAGCATGGTTCATGTCCAAGCTACTGTTTTATAGTGGAAATCTAAAAGTTTAATTTGCATTGATCACCGCTGCACCAACACAACGTTTAAGTTAATTCTTTATTTGGTGTGTATGCACGTGTGTAATAGAGGGTAACAACATTTCAGCATCATCATTTTCTAGCGTGTGCAACAAATACCTATTGGGTGTGTGTGTGTGTGTGTGTGTTGTTACAGTTATTATTATAGGATATTACTGTAATCTAAGTAAATTAAAATTAAGTAGCTGAGTACCTAAGTAAACTACTATCACTGTGAACAGCTATAACTAAGTGTAAAAATATGCAATAAAAAATGCTGGGAAAACTAAGCTTTCACTATAATTTCTGGTTTCCAAGCTAACTGAAATAACAAATAAAATAAAATAAAATGCTGTTTGGTTGTATATCAAATTTAGACTATATGAACTTAAGACGTTAATCAGCCTAATTCCTAACATCCACTGATATATTCTGTAAATCCTGATCATTTTCTAACACAAACACTGTCGGCCAAGCAGGCACTGCTGAAGGAAAACTGTCAACATGCTATTTTTTTCAAAACAAACAAACAAACAACAAAAAATAGTGAATAATAGTGAAGTGAAATTGAATACAGCAGAAATCAAAATTTAAACAATCAAATGACAAAATTACTATAACTTGGCAATGGGGATGGGAAGGCATGCTTGTAAGTCTGTGTGCGTGTGTGTGTGTGTGTGTGTGTGTGTGTGTGTGTGTGTACAGCACCTGGAGCAACAATGGCTTTGAGCAGCTGTGTGTTTGTGAAGCAGAACGGAGCAGCAGCAGGACACCGGGGTGTGTTATTAAGGTCACAGTCAGCTCCAGCTAATTCCACAGGAATTACACCCGGCCACGTTACCGCTCCACTTTTAATGAGCAGTTGTGGCAAAAGATCAGTGGACATATAATTGCAAATGTCATGGATGTTCTAACAAGACAGAACCTCAAAATGCTATTTCAAGACGAGTGGCACAGAGAGTGACCCAGCCAACACTCGACGTGATCACTTTTCATTGTTGTCTTGTAAAAAAAAAAAAGTGCAACAAAGAGAAAATGTGTCGGGCAGCGAGACTCGAGACAAAGCCGCCTTGATGCTTTCAGAAAAAAAGAGAAACCCAGCACATGGATATAATTAAAGGGCCAATTATGCCAAAAGTGAATGACTTATTCACTCTGATGAAGTGCAACAACAGGACAAATTTCTGGTTACTCATGCCGTCGTATAAACCCGGCACGTGGATCGCATTCGTTTTAAAACAACACCTGCTTGACACCGAGCTGCAAAGGGCATCAGTCACCTCCTTTCTCTTGTGTAACATTCATATCTTGATAGATTTATGGATTTGAATGCACCGTTTTTCTGTGTATGATTCTCTCATAAAGAAGCAGTGTGCTGTGTGCTGTGGGACGGGCCTCGCTCGGTGGCAGGAGGTGTCAGCACTTTGTCTCAGTCCTGTAAAGAGCCTGAGGGCTCAGGAGGAAGCAGCTGCTGAGAAATGAACATTGGTAAGAAGGACAAGCCTGCTTGAGTCTGTCCTCCTTCTGGGATCCTCTCATTAACACCATGATAGATTTATGAGTCACTTGACATTCATACCCCTTTGTTTGGTCATTACAGGGAAAGTAAAACAGGTGGAAGTACTGGCAGTGCGAGAAACCAGTTTTAATGATCTTGTCTCCTCCAGCAGAAGTTGTGTTTGGTTTTGGTAATGATTCTGTTTTCTTGGAAGAAACAAAATGGACCTGCACTTTTTAACATCCCCATTACTCGCTCTGCCAAGATAACACAGTGCATATTGCACCGCAGCATCATTAAAGATCAAGGCTTGGCAGTGGATCTGTCTGAATGATTTTGAGAGGTGCGTTAAGGAGGTTCAATTACATTGATCATGTTTCACTTTGCTTTGTTGATCTGCCTTTGGAGAGCCCTTTCCTCACAAGCCCTCTGTACGTTGGCTCATGAGGGGAACATTCCTGCGCTCTCCAGAGGAGCCCGGGGGTAACATGACCACCCCTGGAACAAGATAGCACAGATCACTGTCACCTTGTTGCAGCCTCAGCCTCCACCACTCCACTGCCTAGCATGCAGCTTATGTAAGGCATTTGACGTTGATCTTCTTGAGCCACGGCTGTGTGTCAGTGGGTTCAGTGTTTGCATGTGCATGTGTACAGTATGTGTGTTTAATTTTCCATGTAGTCAGTGCCCTTACGTCTGGGACTTACCAACGGGTCTGGACCTGCTCTCTTCATTCCCAATGCAGCCTCGTGGGCTGCCAGTAATCCCATGAGTGCTGAAGAAGAGGGGTGGGGCTGGGTGGATGAGGGGTGGGGGGGGGTATTGAGATAGTAAAAACAAAAAGCAAGTGCATCCCAACAGGGAGAGGCAGTGCCAGGAACCGGGCCGCGCGTCCAGGAATTCTGGTGTTGGCTCGCCCGTCTGTGAGGGCCAGCTTGGCTTGTGGCCCTTCTGCAGTCGGTCCAGAGGTGTCCAGAGTAAACAGGTGTCCAGTGTTTGCCCGGCTCGAGACCACACACACCTGGGTCTCACCACACTTTCCACTGCGAAATTTCTCGCCTGATACTGGACAGCCATCACTAACTCCACAGCCAGAGTGCACAACACTTTGCAAAGCGAACGCAGTCTTTTGAAAACATCATGCTCCGTGCGTGAAAAGTAAGAGAAATTGATAGAAAGAAGTATTAGTTTGTGGAAAATAACTAAGAACATTACTACAGTTTTTAAATACAAGTTTGGGATGCTGGCAGTTTACTGGAGTATCTCCATTTGGGGAGACTTACTGAACTACATTTTCAAGGGAAATATTGTACTTTTAATTGTACTATGTGTATCTGGTGGCTGTAGTTAATAGTTACTTCACAGAATAAGTTTTTATTGCAAAACATCAAATGTGATGCATTGTTACATGCACTGTTGTTGTTCACAATGATCATTTTGATGCTTTAGTACATTTTACTGCTAACATTTCTGTTCTTTTTCTCAGTCATTTTTTCAGAGCAGGATTTTTACAGGAGTATTTCCACGTTATGGTGCTGCTACGTTCACTGAAATGCTTTTGCCAACACTGGTAGACAGTGACACAGCGTGGAGGTCATGGTGTTTCACTGTCGTGGATCTTCAGCTGCCTTTACCTCTGGTGGCCTGAACGAAACCTTACCCATGAAACGTTTTGTCTAACCTTTAAAATATATATATATACATATTTTCTAACCTGTTAACTAACATTTTTTTGTATGATCACATTCAAATGCCATATCCAATCTGTAATATCAGCACATAATTCTTTCCTGGTGGGTGAATTTAATCTCCATATTATTTGTGCCCACAACATGCAATGTGTTTCAGTTTGTGCTCGCTGCATAAAATGTAATGAGACTGTGCTGACTCAATCAAAACACACGAGCATGCACCAACAAGTGTACACACACACACACACACACACACACACACACACACACACACAGCTCTCCGACGAGTGGAAACACCCCGTTTGGTTGCACTGTACTCACAATAAGTCTTCCATAATTTAACATCAATGTTTATTTCAAGTTCTGAAAATATTTACAAAGAAATGAGATTTGAAAAAAAAAAAAAAAAATAAGTGCAATATAAAACACAGTAAACTTAAAAAATAAAACATTTGTGTTGTTTTATTGCTAAATTTACGCTCAGAGAAGCTGAAGTAACTCTTTCAAAAGAACTGGCTTGTGCAAAGAGCATCACACTACGGATGAGACTAAAACTCTGTCCTTAAACAAAAGGCACTAAATCATCCCTATTTCACTACGGCAATAAAACACAGCTAATGTGTGCATAGATTCTGAATGGTGGTCCCCTAAAACCAACACCACAACCACATCCCCTAACCCTGGACCTCTTAAGACAACAAGCTGGCTGTAAAAAGGGGGAGATAAACACCAGTGGGGTGACCACTCTTAAAACCGCTGATATTAGTCATGGCTTTGACAGCATATGGGAGGCTTCATAAGGACAAGCTGACATTCAAAAACAAACACATCAATAAAAGGACATTTAAAAAAATCACATGGAGTAAAAACAAACCAAAAAAAAGTAAGTAAGTAAAAGTGATGGACGGTTGCGGTGAAATATATAGCTATGGTAGCTCCGCTGGCAGCAACAGCCGCCTCTCAGACGGTGGGAGTTTCCCCAGGCTGGACTGTCCCCGTGGGCCGTCCTTTACGGCGGAGCTCCCTCCAGAAACACCTGGTCTACCCGGAAAACCCCACCTAACACCGTTTCCCAGACCTGGGAGTTCTCAAATACCTCTGAGGACAGCCTCTTCGCGGAAGGTGATGTGGCAAGCAGAAGTGTCTGTGAAAGAGCTATCCTTCAGTCAGAGTCTGTTTGGTCCTCTTGTCGTTTGGCATCTTTTTTTTTTTTTTTTTATCCACCTTTCTTTTGTCTTTCTGCAAGAAATAATTTTCATCCTTTCATACTTTATCCACGTCTAAGCCACACAAACGTTTACAGGTCTGCCCCTCTAACAAATAAATTAATTCATTTCAAGACAGATACTTCTGGCTATTACTAGAAAAAATAGTATATGTACACGTAGAAATTAACAGCTATATATCTGTAAAAAAAAAAAAAAAAAAAAAAAAAAAAAAAGGAGTCCATTTTTTTGCGGGCTTCAAACATGGGAAGCCAGATAATTGCAGGGGGTTGCAGAAGGACGGGATGTCAAGGCTGGAGCATGAAGATAATAATGTTTTTTTTTTTTTTTTTGCTTTTTTTTTTTTTTTTTTTTTTTTAATTTGTACTCCTTTCAACTCCTACATTCCTGTCTTTCTGTCTCTCTGCAGTCTCAAGCATGACTTCTTCCATGTCTGAGTATGTCCAGAATATGTATGTTTTTGGTCCAGGAGGAGGAGGGTGATCAATAGTGGGGAGTTGGGGTAGGTGGGGGGGGGTCATAGAGCCAGAGAGCTGAGAATACCGTGCTGTAGTTTTAGCTACACTTGCAGGACTTCACGATCATATTGGACAGCTGCTCCACCTGAAAGTGAAAGTCAACAACAAACATGATCCACTGCTCGTAAATCTTGTTTTCACATACAATGTTGTGCAAACACTTTGCCTCGGAGTGAACATTGCTTGGCCGCGCTGTAGCTACCTTGTGTTGCCTGCCCACATAGTAGAGGATTGGCAGCGGCTCCAGGGCCTGGGGAACACAGCAGGGCTGGGCCGAGGCTCCCGGGTTGTGGTGCTTGTACAGGGCCAAGATCTGTAAATGATTAGAACGGAGGGAGAGAGTGAGGGAGAGAGGCAAATACAGAGATCTCAGCTCAGGATTTCATCACCAGCTCGACTTCTGCCAACACAATTGTAGCAGGCGAGGGCTAAACCTCAGAGGACTAACATGTCTGTTGTCGATGGGAAAGAGGGAGAAAGGGGGAATCCAGGACTTCAGTCTTGTTGACTCACACTGTGCTGTAACAGTGCTACCTCGCTGATCCGATAAATCAATCTGCTGATACACAGGGATGATACTGGCCTTTAATAACATGTTAGAAATCACCCAGAGAGTGTTATAATGCTGTTTTTTTTAAAGGCAGCTATATTAAAGACAGCATTTCACCAAAAAAAAAAAAAAATACCAGAACTATATATTTTAATTATACACTCATGGTACAATCTATCCATCCAGACAGTTCTTGTGTGATCTGGCGGAGAGATATAGTTTGTTGGTGTTCTTTGGCAAGGAATAGTTCCCATTGAAATTCTTCAGGCCCGAGGGCTGTGGATCATGCCGGGTATGTGTGTCATCTTTTTTGGAAAGAGCCGTTGCTGTTGAGTTTTTCACATGTAAATTTTGGATAGTTTTGGCTCCACAAACAAATACCCATCCGTTCTCACCGCACTGGGGTGAAAGGAGACAGACAGGAAACCATGCTAAACCAGCATTTTTTTGTAAATTAATTCTTCATTCAGAGGCCAAGTGTATCACAGAATTTCGTCACTGAAGAGTTGCAGTGAAGTGCGTTGGTGTCACGTGGTCTAAATACTGACTGAGAGGCTGCTCCACTTTGTGAAAAATAAAAATATGAGGAAAAACATGGAATTGTTGCAAACTGTGGCAAGAAAATGATCCAATATGAACAGAATATTGGCCCAAATAATTTGCTACCTGCAACATCAGTCTAAAAATACTGGTATCATACCAGCTGACTGGCTGAACTTGACTATCTAGCTCTGACTCTCATGCAACAGAGAGGCTGCTCCTTGGTAACATGTGCAACAAACAAGTGCAGAGCGGGTTAAAATAGCCCTTTTGTAAATAGAGCAAGAGAAAAACAAATTCTGAAGCAGCTTCTCATCAAACTGCAGCCTAACCCGGCCAAGCCATCACATCTAATTCAACTATGTGACAAGATGTGGACTGTGAACCACAGAGGGGTTTTGCACTTTACCTGAGAATACTTGTTTTCAGCACTCCAGATGTAGGTGCAGGACCCCATGCAGTAGTTGGCATGGTAACCCTTCGGTCTGTGTATCCACTTCCAGCCCAGATCTTTTCTGAAGTCAATGTACAACTTTCGCACACAGCAGCTCTCTGTGCTACTGTACAGGGAGAAAAGGGAGAAAGGTCTTTTAAGTTAAAGTTTTCTGTTTGGTGAAGTGCAGTTGAAACCTTTGAGAACAGAAACTAGTGAACACGATGAAAAAAAAAAAGCCATTGCATTATATTTGATCTCTGAGATGGTTCTACATGCTTGAATCTGGGTTTTAAAGCTGCACTATACAAGATTTTTATGTAAAAAATTACATCTTATCAGTCAAATTCACCAAGAGCAGCTGCAGCCGAGAGGAGCTTCTCAACCCCTCCAGCTGAGACGCTGTAGATTCACCATATTGGTCCAAATGAAATTTTGATGTTGAGTGGCTACACTTCTCCACCCACAAAAAGTGACAAATTAAAACTTAACATCGAAGTACAAAGCATGGCTTGAGCAGCAGTGAGTAGCACACCATCCAGCTATACTCACCATGATTAGATCTTTTATTTCTCATGCTGTTTTATGTTGTATATTTTGGCATAAAGCAAGTGGAAAGTATTCTAGTGCAACTTTAAAAACTGTCAACCAGAAGAACAAATACCAAATACTGTGAGATATCCGTGAGTCCTTACTCTGTGCAGACTTCCTCTGTTCCTGTGGAGCGTTTCTTGCGCGAGGTGAGCTGGTTGCTGTTGTTCTGAGGGATAGACATGGTCAGGATGTATGGTACCTGCATCACCGCCGACAGGGCCTGTTTGTCTCCTCTCACTAAATCAATCCCAGAGATGGTGAAGCTGAAGCTGCTGTCGTCTGTCGACTGGCCGCATTCACAGAACAGCTTGAGCTGAAAGCCCTGCTCGTCCTCTGCTCAAAACAGACACACACATTCACAACAGTGAGCAATTTAAAACTGGTGACTTATCATTGGTTGGCACTGAAACTGATATGACTGACCTGTCTGCCTTTGTAATTGTGACTAAATTGTTTCAAAATAAAAGTTTTTATTTGTGTGTTTTCATTATTTTGTTCACCCATTAAAATAATTAAGTATATAATTGAACTATCCTATAATGTACTACAGAACACTATGTTATACAATGCAATGGTACACTGTGTCATTCTATACTTTTCTACACCATACTATAGACAGATAGCTGGATAGCTAGATGATTCCCACTCTATGTCAAATGTAAGATTCCCTGACTTTTCATGAGAAAAAATGTTGGATTTCCATGATCCATAAATATAAAACCAAACAGAACCAACTTTTCAATACACTCAGATTCAAAAGTCTTATTAAAGCTTATCATTCTGTTTTATTCTACAGGGGAGGTGAATTGAACACACTGGAAAATAAATGTTAGGTTTGGTGAACAGCTAGTTATTGATTGTTGGTTTTTTGATTTTTTTTTTTTTTTTTTTTTTTTTTTAAATGAGGCTGGCATGATATTTCACGGCTAGTCCCAAGAATGTATGAATTCCCTGGCTTTCCCTGTCTGGAACTAACTTTTCAAAATTCCATGACTTTCTAGAAATTCCATGACTCCTGGAAACCATAAGGACAGCTATAATACTGTAAAATAATAATACTACAGAGGCTGTATCCATCCAGATCCTGTCTTATGTAAGATGACCCCAGCAGTCACAGGTATTGCTGGTAAAAGGATGGGTGTAACTCACCCGTCTGTTGGAGCCACTTCTGCAGGGTTTCAGTCACGTCGAAGGAGAGCCACTTGTCATTCCACTTGTTGGTGATGAAGCGGGAGGCGAGGTAGCGGGCCTCGGGCCCCAAGCCCTCATACAGCTCCACCCGCTGCTCTGACATCATTGTGGGTTTTTTGATCCGCATGCGCAGTTCAGCGCTGGTAAGCAGGTGGTAGCTCCCCACACTCTGCCGGATATTGGCGATGTCGAATGCCATTCGGTGCATCTGTTTGGTGCTGTCATTTCCTGCGTGATGCACATATGAGCAATTATTTTTGTGAAATCTTTTAGTTTTTCAAGTATTTCGGACAACTGTATTTTTGACTTCATTGTCAACTTTGCTTTTCAGGTCAGTGTCAGGTTTCAGAATAATCAAATTCTTCATCTTCATCATTTTGCTCATTCCTATGGAATAGCAAAGTGCTAAAGTGTTTCATAAACATTTTAACATTTATATTTTCCTCTCTTCTCCCCCCTCACTGCCACTCATCTCCTACCAGAATTAAAAGGGAAAGAGATGTTAATGGTACCTTTTATACATCTTAAATTACACGCAAATCTTAAACATTCTCATTCCTAGAAATGCATTTTTAAAGCTAGAATCTGAAAATGACCATCCCTGCATGTTGCAAGGTCAGCTGTCTATCTGTATGCCTCCAAGACAAAGCCCGTTGGTAACTAACTAATACATTTATTCTGATTGTGAAACAAAAGTGGAAGTCAGGGAGAGGAAAGTAGGAGCAACAATCCAATTTTAGGGGCACTCCTTTAAAACGGTTTCAGACAAATCAGTTCTGTTGTAATGGAGGGGTGGGAGAGGTAGTGCAAGAAAGGAAATGTATTTTTTAATGGAAAGTGGGCTGTCCACTCACCTTTATTATTTTTGCACATGTGGACAGTTGAAAACCACTGGGGGAAACAAAACACCCAGAGCCATGCTGGCACTGGCCTCACGGCTAGCTCCAGACATGGCAACCTATCCACTTTACTACAGTTATCTCTGAGCCGAAAAATTATAAAATTATTAAACTTATATATATATTATTAAACTTATATAAACATGTGCTGGCCATCTAGAAAATAAAATTGAATTTATAATTTTTTTTTTTTTTTTTTTACTTTTTTCTTCTATTATTACCTTGTTATTGCATTGTCTGTTGTCCTTTATACAACATGTTCAGAATAAAATAAAAAAATTAAATAAAAAAAAATAAAAAACCCAATGGACACTGCTGATTCTGATTGTGTTAGTGACTATGTGTTTTTATTGCTGTAACTTTATTTAATAACCCAGCCTCAGCATAAAAACCCAATTTGAATAAAAGATAAAATACTTTTAAAAGCACAAAAGTTATCTCTGGACTAAAAAAAAGAGCTGGCAGTTATATAGTTTTCTATACATCTATACCATATTGTACAATGCTGAAATAGAATAGAGAAAAAAAAACCCTCCTTAGTCCTGAATAGCACTTAGGAGGTAAGGTTTGTACAGTAACAGGCATCACTGCACACTATCATCATTCCAGTGTATTAACCAGTGGAAAAGTACTGTTAGGTGCTAAAATAAAACACAACACAGGCACAATGTGCACAAAGATAGTATAGAAATTATTATTATTATTATTATTATTATTACCATTACTATGTAGTATTAATCCCTATTTAGCTTGAGCACTGTGACATACTCATGCTGTTACACTTTGTTTTGGGTCGCAGCCAAGTGGGTTTTCAAAAATATACATTGTGTTCTAGCCCTCTGGAATGCACATCATGTATTAGAGAAATGTTCGTTGCTACTTGCAGCACATTATTGTGCACTCACAATATATCTGTTGGTGCGCAGTGCTTATATAGGACTGAGTGCACAGGTCAACAGAATGGAAAAAGCCCTTTGTGAAGTGTTACTCAATTATCTTGACCGAAGCCAAACAGGCAGCCGTTCCAACCGTTGTAAAGTTGACCACAGAGAGTGTCTTGTTGTCGCGCAGTATTAGCGTCCATATTTGCGGCATTTATTCCTGACCCTAACCCATAATAAGACAGGAAGCACATTCTCCCTGCAGAGACGGACTGAAAACAGAGCCAAGCCATCGGCGGGTTTAACACTATACATCTACCAGCATTCCATTACGAGGGATTAAGTCTGACAGGGACATGTGGAGATATGTGCAGAGAGGCAGATTAGAGTAAAACAACTTATAGAAACAGAGAGTGAGAGACGGTATGAGAGCAGTTGCAACACTGCAAGAAGAATGGACATATATGAGTATAACACATATGAATAGTATTAAAAGTATGGGAGGGAGGTGGGGCGGAGGTGTGTGTGAGTGTGTGTTTTGGAGGAGGTGGAGGGGGGTTGGCAGAGAAACTGGAGATGTGTATGTGTATCAATGGAGCCTGGGGTCTGGCCTGGGCCCAAACCTCCTACTCTGCCCCAGCCTGCCAAATCCAGGATTCTCAGCTCTCAGCTCCAGTAATTACTCTCTGACAGCAGCTCTGACTGCAGGGCCAGAGACGGGCCTTGCATGCTTGTGCTGTTCACGTCCAGGCTGTACCAGGATCCTCCATATCGTGACTGCCTGAAAATCAGTTTATATTTAATACCGGCATCCTCGTCCTTGCCTAGGCTGTGTTTTTCTCCTTGCAATAACCAAAGTGAAACTGAAAAGAGCTGGCGTGGAGTGTAAGGGGAAATGAGATGACATTTTGCTGGACCCACCCACAGCATACTGAAATGTTTTGTTGCGAGTGCATGAATGGAAACACGGGGTGCCAAAGTACAGTAGTGTATGTGGACAGCACTGGCCTGGCAGCGGTGGGCCAAGCATCACCAAGCCTGGAAAGTCACCCGCCTCGAGTAGTTAGAGCAAACAGAGGTAAATGTGTTAGGGGTTAGAGAAGTGTTTACGAAACAGGAAATGAAGTCACTTCCCCGAGAGCCGTATTGGTTGCAGTGCCATAATTACGCTGCAGCTTTATCATCGCTTCTACTTTTGCAATTAACACAGCTTGCATTGTCTCTGGAGGCAGTGCTTGTTGCTTTAGTGGCGCCTGTCGCTGAGCAAAACCGACTTACAGCTCCTTTCTCCGTGTCAGGCTGGGGGGTGGTTGAAAACAGGGCCCCACTCTTCCAGACTGGGGGAAAGATAGCACCCTAGCGCTGTGTAGTAAAATGGGTGTGGGGGGATTTGTGTGTTGAATCAGGGCCTATCCCCAGGTAAGCCGGGGACAGCTGTTGTGACAGGTAGGGAGGCAGCTCTGTAATTACCAGTGGGAGGAACCAGATTCCAGCAACAGGCTAAATACCTGCCTCCTTCATACGCTCAGCTCCACCCTCCTGCTCATCCCTGCTGATCTCGCGTTTCCCCCACCTCCCCCCTGCATCTCCTGGTCCGTATCGCTGCTCTGCCACATTGTAGAAAGGCAGCAATCACAACTTAATCTTCAAAAAAAAAAAACATAAAATCATTACCAATCCAGCACCAAAGCTCTGACATTTCCTCAGTGGCTTGTACTGGCTAGTTTCGCGAAAAGAAAACATTCCCTCTGTGCAAAAGCTGAATTAATTTTGGACCAACACCACGCAAAAATGGGAGAGGTGAATTTGTCTTCCAGAGAGGGACGTGACTGCTAATTGGCTGGAGGAATCTGGCCGAATCCACCATGCAATTGCCATAATGGAGGCTAAAACTATTAAGCGATGAAATGCTGTGCATGCAAGTATTCATCCCTGCAGGCTGTTCAGGGTTTCAGGAAAGTGTGAGTCGTCCAATAAAAAAAACCCCGCAAATTGAAATGACGAATGGGAATGGTAATAAAAGTAAAAGCCTTGTTCTGCCATTAGATTCTGTTTTAATTACTTTGCTCAGACATGGCTCTTCAAGTCACCTGTATTCTGCTCACACAAGAATACAAGTCTGGTTGCCTCCCACACCCCCTTGTCTTCTTTTTTTTTTTTTTTTTTAATAATCACAGAACAGTTTTCTTTTCTGCCCTATCCATGTATAGGCCTACACACATACGCATTCGTACACAACTTCACCGTTTCCATGTGTGTGGAGGATGATTGTGTTTTAAAGAAGCAGGCATGCGGTTAGGACAGTGGATTGGGTGTCCTCTGGCTTTCCACAGAGGTAGGAAACGCAGGCTCCCCATGGGCACTGCCTGCACCGGACCTGAGTCACTCCCGATCTCAGTGGCTATCAGCCTGCCTTCCTTCCTGCCAAGCTGCCCTGTCACAAACACCCTGCAAACACGCTGATAATAACCTCAGGAAACTCCACAGAGAGAGACAGGGAGAGAGAGTGAGAGAGAGAGAGAGAGAGAGAAGCAGAAAGAGAGAGAGAAAAGTGTTGGACAAAGAGCCCCAGAGACAGAGAGAAACAGAAAGTGGTCAACAAAAAGGAGGAAGAGACAGAGTGGAGGGGAACAAGTGACAGGGTAAGGAAGGGAGAACCCAATGATCAAGTTACAGGAAACCCCCCCATCCCCAAGAGACAGGACAAAAAGAAAGAGAGGGAATGAGACAGGTTGGGGTGAAAGAGTGTGCTGTATGTCTTATCCCATATTCTCTGTTCTTTGGTTGTCATCGGAGCAGAACAACATCATGCCCTTCATTTTGAAGGTTCTTTTGTTCCCTCTCTGGTCTGTAGCTTTGAGCATGGCCCATCCACACAAGCCTCTCTTTTGAAGTGGCAGCTTAAACAGGGATAATGTGGATACCTGCTTGGAATAGTGAGTAGAACAGGCCTGCACAGAACAATGGAGCAAAGAAATAAAACCAAAAACCAAAAAACAAAAACATGCTCATGATAATTGTTAGGGAGTAGTTTCAACATTAGACCAAAGACCATTTGGTCAAGCAAACAACAAATGTGTACTGGCTAAACAAACAACAAAGCAGTAAAAATACCATGGATACCGCGGTATTTGCATCACACCAGATGCAACGCAGAGTACTGCTAACTTATTACACCTGTGATCTCTGAACCTGACAAGCTGCCTGAAGACGTGCACTGCAAAAACACAAAATCTTACCAAGATTATTTGTCTTATTTCAAGTCAAAAATGTCTTATTTCTAGTCAAAATATCTCATTACACTTAAAATAAGACATGATCACCTCAGAAGTAACTTGTTTTTAGACAACTGTCTCTTGTTTCAAGTGAAAATTTGCTTGAAACAACTGAAAATTTGCTTGTTTCATTGGCAAAATTTGCCAGTGGAAAAAGTGAAAATTCACTTGTAATAAGTGAAAATTAGCTAGAAATAAGAAACAAATTTTGCCAATGAAACAAGCAAATTTTCACATATTTTGACTAGTAATAAGACATTTTTGACTTGAAATAAGACAAATAATCTTGGTAAGATTTTGAGTTTTTGCAGTGTGGGGTGGAGATCAGAGGGGAGATATACATGTTCAGTAAAATTATGGATATGGATTTGAATTTGAGTTCCCACACGTTCACGGACTTCCAAACACCTTTAAAGGTCTTGTCTTGTGAAATTCAAGAACATAAAAATGACATGTTTGGCGTTAAGACATGAGAGTGGACATGGCAGAGGCCTCACTTTTTGACCCTGGTCGAGCCAATAAAACCTGACAAAATCTTTCATTTGAAAACTGCTGCCACATGTATCAATGCAACTCTCCACCACAGTGTTTTCCTCATAATGTGGGGGTCTGATCCAAGGACAGAGACAGCTTATTGATGACTTTTTGTGTTGTTCTTTAATTTAAAAAAAAAAAAAAAAAAACTTTCAAGGCTATCCATTTCATTTTATTTTTCCCAAATCCACAAACTCTCAATGAGTTTTATGGCCCGTGCAATTCCTTGTTCCCTGTAGAACTGACATTGGCTGAAGCTCTTAAGTTTATCTACATCTACAAGCTGCTTTAACAGATACCAACCCCTTTTAAACAGATCCAGATGAAAATGTCTTCCACCTGAAACAGTTTTTAACAATTCTGCCGCCATGATGAAGTAAAGGCTTTGAGCTGTTGTTTATCATGCCAGTGCTTTGAATGCTCTTTTGTTTTTAGTACATTCTTGTAATTTCCATTTCAAAAAGCACCTGTTGATTACTTCCTGCCACTGGCTGACTGACTAGTGCTCCTTTCTTTCTCCTGTTGCATGTCCTGTTCTATTTTAAAAACCTGGCAGGCTGGTGAAATAGCTGGCTGAAGAATGCTGTGGTTGTTTGTGGTTGTGGGGAAAAAGTTATTACCCTGTTTTGATTTATCAGCATATGCATAACCAGTTTTTATGGAAACTACCATTGCATGTCCAGGATTGTGTGTGTGTGTGTTTGTTTGGGTGTGTGTATGATTCCACATTTGTCATCCTTGAGCAGTGAGCCTTAGAGTACATTGGAAATGTGTTGCAATAAATCACAGGGTCACTGGGTTACTCCACATGCCCCGCTCTGTAGTTAAACCATCAGCAACTGCCTCCATTCCTGACCATGCGTGCCCTTGTGCACTCAAGTGAATACTCTATATAAGTGACACATTACAGTCTTGAGTCATTTGGTACTCACTTTTCTTCATGTCGAATTTGTGCAGCTCCTTGGCAAAGTACTCCTCCTCCTCTTGCTGTGTGGAGATGGGCTCTGGCTGGGCCTGCTGCTCCTTCAGCATCTCCTCGGTGCTGTTGTAGAGGGACTGCAGCCCGACGGGGATGTCCTCCTCCTCTCCAGCCTCCTCCGGCTCCGGCTCCTTGGCCATGCGCAGCTTACTTAGGATCTGGCCCCTGATGGCCTCGATGCGCTTCTTCTTCACCAGCTCCAGGTCCAGTGTCTTACATGTCGACATGCCGCTCACGCTGCCCACCAGGCACACGGCTACCAGCGCCAAGCACGCCACCCTCATGGTGCCAACCGGACTGCTGCAGCTCACCTCTGTGTTAGACTCCTTCCCTCACCTCTCCCCTTGCTGCCTGCCTCCAACCTCGAAGGGGAGGCGTCACTGACACAAGGTGTTGACCGGCAGCAGAACAACTAAAGTAGTGCGGAGAGTCCTGGGGGTTCAGTCGCTGTGAGAGGCTGCTGTCGCTGTGTAAAACCACCTACCACTTCTGCCTGCTTTGCCTTCTTTGCATAGAGGCAGGAGGGGAGAATCCCAGCAGGCAGACAGACATCGAGTGATGAGCCAGCCTCTGACTCAGCCACAAGGTAACACAGTGACGTGCTCGACACTGAAGCGAGCTCAGAACAGAGCTGTCAAACGCAAACACAGCTACACAGAGAGCACCCTCAACAACAATGGCAGCTAATGGTCCAAAACCATTTACCACAAACTGGCCTCCCCACAGAGCTGGCAGCACTCTGAGACCAATCTGCTTTCAATATGACTTCAACCCCCCTGTCTAGGAAGTATGAATTCAATCGTGTCTCACTCCAGGCGAATACATACAGATCCACGTGTCAGTTCACTGCTATGTAGCTCACCAAGCAGTTCCTCTTTACATGCCCTCAGAGTCTGGTGGAACAAGTGTGAGGGGAACTGTGATGTTGGCAGAGCCCGAGTAAGTCACTTATTACGTGACTCCCACACTTTTTAACTGACTTCCTCTCCGTCTTGACGCGCGGAGACTCTTTTCAGATCACTTAGGGATTACCACTGTCTCCAATTTGTATGCACATGTGCTGTCAAGTTTGTCCTCTGGAAAGGTTTTCAAGGGAGAGAAATGAACAAGGACGTGTCCAGTGTTCAAAGTGGAAAAAAAAAAAAACTGGCCTTCTTGTATCTTTGTGTCTGAAGTTTGTTAAGATGACCTCTGGCTTCCTTTACAGGCCAGATAAATCTCTCGGGGGACTTGAGTCAGCCCAGAGTGAATCAGATAGCTGAGGTGCAGAGGGAGAAAGTACAGTATTTGTGATGCTCGCTTGCCTTCGCTTATTTTGTAAGAGTCATACGCGCAAGCAAGAGCGGTCAAACCTGTGAGTGAGACGTCTAAGGCTGTTCACGACAAACACTGGAAAAAACATTTATGCTTCTCTGCAGTGACTACCTCTTTTTTTTTTTTTTTTTTTTTCTTTTAGCAACAACAGCATGTGATCGGCGAAAAGGAGCAGTTCACCAGAAACGGCTTTCAACACCCTGCACTAATGCCTACTTTTCACACAAAGCAGCTATCTGTATGGAACTATGTCTTCATTCTCACAGAGGATAATACAGCAACGCTCAACTCTGTGCCAGACAGAGCCGGAGGGGGAAAACAGTTCAAACAGGGATGCTATCAGAAACACACACACACACACACAGTAGAACCCTCCCTCGGTCACTGAAACACTCTCCTCCAGTTACAGAAGTGAAGAAGTTTAACGCACCATTTGGTAAATCGAGTGTACCGAGCAGAACCCGCAGCAGCAGACGACAGCAGCAGCAGCAACAACAGCAGGAGTCACAGTCTCTCTCGGCTCACATTGCCTCGGGGATTCGATTTCAGTCTCGTCTCTGTCCTCTCCTCCCTCTCCCCATCCACCGGTATCTCCTCCTTTATGCCCCTGTGTGGTTCCTTCACACCTTTCCTCCCGGTATCTCCTCTGACACGACTCCCTTTTCACACTCTCCCTCTATTTAACTCCCTCCCTCTCTCTCTCTCTCTCTCCCTCTCTCTCTCTCTCTCTCGCTTCCCTTTCTCTCTTTGAGCTTCCTCTCTCCTGGTGCTTGTCAGAGCCTGCTGGTGACAAAATGATTTGTGTGAGCTCTGTGCTCAGCTAACTTTTCCCTCTCTCTCTCTCTCTCTCCGTTTCTTGCACTCCCTCTTCTCTCTCTCTCTCTCTCTCTATCCCTCTTACTCGTCTTTTTTTCTGGTTCCTGTTACCCGTCTAATAGTGCGAGGAGCTCTCCGCCCAGGAAATGAGGGTAACGGCCGCAGTGTAAAACATCTGCTGTTTAACAGAGCTCTGCTGCCTGCTCTCTGTCCACATGAGGAGGCCAGGAGCAGAACAAGCTGAATGACTGACTTCAGCGCCGGCTCCCCTCGCGCTCTCTGGGCCTGTCTGCCGGTGTGACTGCGATGACTGGCATGTCAACAAGCCTTGCATGGCAGCAGTGTCTCCCCAACTGACCGCTGTGTTTACCCAGTGCCAGCAAAGGTGAACGGCTGCCAGGCCAAAAGAAAAAAGCTGAGCTCCTTGGCACTGGTTTGTCTAAAAAGCAAAACAGTGAATTTCACAGGATGGAGAGCCAGCAGGGCTGGACCATGCTCTGTCCCAGGTCTGGGCCCTTTTTTAGAAGCTGGGTTGTGTATTTTTCTAAAGGGAGGAAGCCAGACTCAAACAAACCAGTGATAGCTTCAATCATTTTATGTCTGTCTGAGGGATGACTCTATGAGAAAGAATATAGCGTGCTGAAGTTTCCTAGTTACACTTTTAGGCCCGTGATTGGTTTAGCGTATATGCCACAGAGTGTTTCGGATTTGTCTATTTGAAATCTGTGTTCCGTTCAGTAAGAAAATAAAGACGAGGAGTTAGCTTTTCATCAAACACTGGCATCAGATCTTTGTGGTTAAGAGGACAGAGACGGGCTTTTAACACAATGACAAGGACATTCAAGGCAAAATCCCCTAAAACACCAGGCCACTAGAACAATACAGACAGACAACAATGAGCGCTCGAAAAATGAAACTATAAACAATGGTGCCACAGTGTCAAGTGTAGTCTAGAATGATAGAAGGGTGAGGTGTAAGGGTGGCTATCAAATATCAACAACTGTTTACTTGAATGTCATGTGAGCCATGAAGACCTTTAATGGGTGAGCAGCGCCTTCTGGTGGTCAGAAATTGTACAGGCAGAGGATAACTCACAATGTATAGTTATCATCATCATCCTTGTCATCTCAGGCATCAGCAGGTGTCTGAGTGCACTTCAATGCCTTTTAAGACGTTTTTGAGACAAATGTTTAACTAAATGTAAGACTTTTTCAATCATCTTTCTCTTATTCAAATGAGCACTGCAGGTAAGTATAAATGTAGGCACTATCTGTTTGGTCCAGTGCAGGATTATTAGCAAATTAACTAAGTCTAACCAGCACTGTGGGGCAGGTAAGTAAAGGATTTTCTTGAATTTCTCTGTACAGGTAAGTATGACAGGTGCATCTAAAGTGAACTGGGTTCATTTATTTATTTATTTATTCTTTATTTCATTCATTTGTAAAAGAAAAAAACAAAAAACAATTTAATATAAATACAAATGTTCCCAGATCTTGTATGAAAGGAGCAGAAAGAAGAATAATCTTAATCTATAACAGGCACTTTCTGAGCAGGTAAGAGTAGCAGGGATGTACACAAAATAGTTTATCATGATGCATAAGTGGGCTTACTTGACTAATTTTGATCAAAAGAAATAGATGAATAAATAAAATTAGATAAAAAAAAAAAAAAAAGATTTTTGCTGAAATTAAGACGTTATACACGGTGTCCATCAAGTCTCTTTACAATTTAACAAATTTATTACAAAAGCAAATGAACAGACAAATCTGTGGAAATTATTACAAAATGAGGAGTTACTGACAGATACTGAAGTTGTTTTTTTGCCTCATTTAACACTCCTCTATATGGGCACCGTGAGCTGCATGAAGCACATCAAGACGGGACTCAATTTCTTGCCATGTTGGCTGCAGCAGAGCCTCATCAGTGGTGGCAATGGCATCAGTGATCTTTAGCTTCAGGTCATTGATGTCTAATGTGATTAAAAACTTTGAGAACCACTGAGCACATAGAACAAATCTGATTAACATATCTCATCAAGTGCTTTTGTAATAGATTTTTTAAATTGTAAAGAGACTTTGTGGACGCCCTGTACATTCAAAATGATCACTACTTAATGACTGTTAAGGCCTTTTTGTTTATATAGTTAGATTTAAGATATGTTAAGAACATAATTGGGTGCCGGATCAATATGTGTTGTGATTCTTAAGTACTGCAATTAGATATTATGATTTATTGCAATTTTTGTTTTTGTTTTTAAAATTATCCTCTAGTTTGCAGATGTAAAGTTTCATGCGGCTGTAATTATCCTAAACAATCCTTACAATGGCTCATTTTATACAGTGATGTCAAGTTCCAAAAAAAGGTCTCACAGTGAAATGGCTGCTATGGGGGCCAGCATCATCACACAGGAATCAAATGTGGCTCATTGAATCCACAAGAGTCTCGGCTTTCCAGTCAAATCCTATTTATGCAACTTCAAGACTGTTTAGGCCCCCATATGCAGAAACACACCATTATACAACAGGTAACAAGAACACATTTGTACTGCAGGGTTTTGTCCAGATTAGTCCAAACTGCATGACATGAGTATAAGGCAGGCATGTCTGCAAAGGGGAGACCTGTGGGTGGTGGTGAGAGGTCAAGGGACCCCTTTGAAAATGGCCATGCTTGACATGATATGCTTGGTACCAACGGATTCCTTGGGTCTTCTAGTTTCATATAATATCAGTATCTTTATTTTAAATCAGTTCAGTTATGGAAAAATATAAAAATTGTAAAATAAAAAAAATCGCAATACTGAATCGACCCACCCTACAAGGGGTACATTTCCTTTCACCACAAAGTCTCAAAGCACCAGCAAGGTCTCAAGGTCTCTATCTGTCTGAGGGGAACTGCTTTCCCATCATGCACTGTGAAGTCAGGTGTCTTCCAGTCAGTCTGCACACGGTGTCAGGCAGGATGGTGGGGAGCTGTGGCAAACCGCTGAGAAAAACACATTCACAGTCAACCGAGTGGGAACAGGCTATAAATCATGTTACCACTCCTATCTGTGTATATTTCATACTTGCACGCTGCAGCTTCTGTCAGTAGTCTGTCTGTCTAACACACTGTAATAACTGCAGGTTTAACTGGAATTTAGGATAAACTAAAATATAGGATAAGATTTATCCACTGGTTAAAGTTATTGGCCAATGGAGCGAAGCTAGCTCCTGGGGAAAGAGGTGTATGATAGTGTGCAACATGTCACGCCTGTTTTTTAAGGTATAGAATAAACTGAAGTGTTACTGGGCCACCAGCAATACTGTTTGAGTGTCCTAAGGTAGTTTTACATTACTGTAAGCATGCTCTACTGGAGTGGGAGAAGAAGAAGAAGGAAGAAAGAGGTGTGAATGAGAGGTAAAACTGCATATTTCATTGACTTGACTTTTTTTTCATGTCTGAAATCTCTACTTAGCTACCTTAAAGTAACACAGGCATTTTATTACTCATCCCTTGCAGCAGCATAATAAAGTTCTTCCCTGTGTAAGCTTTTGAGCAGCTCCTAGGCATCAACACATGCAAAAATTGGTGGTTGAAAAACAAAACAAAACAAACAAACAAACAAACAAACAAACAAAAAAACAAAAAAAAAAACTTGGAAGGAGCAGCAGATTGATAACATTATGATGGAACTGATTAAAGTATTGTAACTCCTGGCTGCACTACTACTATAATTTACGGCTCTTTGGGAAACCGGATCTGGTGGCTTTATTTAATTTTGTACCATTTTATCAGGTGATTATTTTCTTTTAGGCTATTCTTTTTTTTCTTTTTTTCTTTTTTCTTTTTTTTTTTTTTTGTAAAGTTTGTTCCTGTATTTTTCAGTTGTAACAGTCAGGATAATGGTAAGCCATATGGGCATAGGGGGTCTCCTGCAGAAATATAATCAGTCTTACAAGCACAGAGGTTGCAGTTATTGTCTTCTTTCCCCTCTTTAATGCTCTATTCTACTTAATTGCAAAGTAACATCACCGAGGAAGAGTCTCAAATCGCCACCAACTGTTATCAGAGACAGTATAATCTATGGTTATCATTCTAATTTTTATTATTACTATCATCTGTTTTGATGTCATACTGAATCCCGATAGAGTTCTGCTCAAAATCCTCCTGCCACTGATAAGAAGGTAATGAGGTCATCACTAGCCTGCGATAAAATAAAATAAAATAAAATAAAATAAAATAAAATAAAATAAATGAATGAACACAGTTTCCATCGGATCAGCTGAGTTTGGGCACATACATCACTTGGGTCAAAAAAAAGTGACCTGCTTAGTTTCTTCTGTTTCACAGTATGGGAGGCTTCATTTAATAAGAGCATGACTAGGTACCTGCATAAATAAAGTAAAGCTCAGTGGATTGCGTTGAACGTTTCCAAGCACAGCGATGGAATTTTATTTTAGATTCTGGATGGTCATTTTGGCTTATTTGTTAATAGGGTAGGTAAAGGCCGTATGGAATGAATGTAAGTCAGTTAGAATTTCCGTCGCTGTACTAGGAAACGCAAAAACAGGCAGGCGGCGTAACCAAGGTACCGGCGACGCACCGGACTGCGACATTAAGAGAGAGAGAGGGAGGTAAGCGAGGCAGAGCGACACATAGAGAAGGACAGTGAGGGACCTCTGAAATCTTGGCTGCAACAATAAACCACGAATGCGAAAGATGAATGTAGTCCCGGAGGAGCTGAGAGACCTGGCCGTGCAGAGAGACGCGGCTGCGCACACGGACTTGTAGCTTCCTTACTTTCTTTTAAATTTTATCATGGACTTCAGATCATTTGCACACAAGCTGCTGACTTGTCGATGAAGGTGTGGTAAGTTTGCGTTAGAGTTTGCGTTACATTGTAAAACAGTTTGGGTGTGCGTGGACTACAAACAAACACCGCATCTGTTTGACGGTGCAGGCTGAACACCTCTTTTAGGTCTCTCAGGTTTCATCCTTAAGGGGAAAAAAAGTGATTCTTCCGCACATTCTGGAAGGATACGAATATTACAGGAAATTAATAGGCATATAGTCATTTTGGTATAGGGGAGAGTGGGGTAAATAGTGCCAATTTTTACTTAAAGTGCCTTTAAAGCGAGGGGATTACAGTAATGCCTCCAACTAAAATATGCACATATAGTTTAGGATGTTGTGCATCCCTGGGAACAATCACTTTGGATCTTATATAAACTGTTTGAGAAATATAGCTTTCGAAAAAAAAGTGGTTTTGTGGCACAACTTGCCCCCGGTGTGGGGTAAATTGTGCCATTAGAGAGAATACACTGGGGTAAATTGTGCCATTGATAATTGAAGTAAAACAGATCATTTTAATCTCATAAATGATAATGCTATATAAAAGCAAAGCAAATTCAATACAAAATTATTTATTTAACATTTATTTATTATTTTAACAAGCTCACAGGCCACTTCTCTATAACGAGGCCTAGAGCCACATGAACACATACCCAGAACAAAATAAAACTTCCAAAATGAGCACCTGCAAATCATCTTCATCTGATTCTGAATAGTTTTAGTGATCAAAGGTAAGAAGACAATGTACAATAACAATAAAATACAATAAAGTAATTTATAGTATATAATCACAAGTTGTGCCACTGGCACAATTTACCCCAAGGCCCTTTGGCACAAATTACCCCAAGCCCACCATTTTGAAAAAAAATGCATCCCCCAGCTGTTTTGAGCTAACATCATGCTAACTGTATAGACTCATGGTGTAGCTTACTAAAGTACTAAAACCTGTGTGAACTGTTTTTAACATTTTCTATAATTGTTCAAACACAGCAATCAAAAAACCTTGATCATGGAAATTTTACTTTGGAGGGCAAAAAAATGTTTTTTGAACTTAAATGTGCTTTCCTCTCAAGCCATGTGTCTCCCTTCTTTGCAGGATGAGTGAAATGGATGCCTCTTCAAAAATATGTGGTCACATGACCAACTTCTTCTATGGTTTTCTAGATAACAGGGGTGGCACTACTTGCCCCTTGGCACAAATTACCCCACTCTCCCCTAGAGGTAAAGCTGTTACATCAACGTGAACTTGTCTAATGGTTGATGAAAGCATGTATCATCTGACAGGTGACAGGTCTTATCTGCCCCAATGGAGAAATATGAAAAGCTGGCTAAGATAGGAGAGGGTTCCTACGGCGTCGTGTTCAAATGCAGGCACAGAGACACCGGCCAGGTCGTCGCCATCAAGAAGTTTGTGGAGTCTGAAGATGATCCAGTCATTAAGAAGATAGCCCAGAGAGAAATACGGATGCTGAAGGTGAGAAGTGATAACCGTCACCTTAGTAAAGCTGTAGTCTGATAGCATCACGCAGACTCCCGTCCGACACCGCACACGGACACGTGCAGGCACACAGGGGCACACGCACTCACACAGACAAGCGCATGTGGAGACAAAACACACAGAGTGAAAAGACACATTATTATATTGTCTTTGTAAGAAAGTGCCATTCAGCCATGTTTTTTTTTTTTTTTTTTTTTTTTTTTTTTTTTTTTTTTTTGTAGTTTCAATATAGTGGTAGAATCAAAATCTGGAACACTTTATTGATCCCTGAGGGGAAATTGGGTCAGTTGCAGTCGCTCAAATTCTAAAGAGAAGAATTAAATGATTAAAATCAGCAAAAGGAAATAAGAAATATATGAAGAAATTTGTAATAAATAAATAGATGTATCTATCCATCTATCTATCTATATAGCTCTACATTATGTATAAAATATGTTCATTATGTATAAAGTTGTAAAAAATGTGCATTATGTCTAAATAAAAACTAGTAGCAATACCATTAGCAGTAGTACCACCAATACTTGTCGTGGTACTCGTAGCTGTAGTAGTAAGTAGTAAGTAACATAGTAACAGTTAAAGTAGTAGTAAAATATAGCAGTGTAGTAGTTATAGTCATAGTTGTAAGTTGTAGTGGCAAAAGTACCAAACAGTAAAATTACTGGCAGTGGTGGCAGTAATTCTCCTCTGCATCGAAAGGACTGAGCCCTAATTTCGCTGCATTATTATACGTATATGATTGTGCAATGACAATAAAATCTATCTAATACTAGTTCAAATAAAACAGTGTACACATGTGGACAGCTGAGCATTGACTCAGTGTCTGTGTCCTCTCTTGGTCCTGTAGCAGCTGAAACATGTCAACCTGGTCAACCTGCTGGAGGTCTTCAGGAGGAAAAGACGGCTCCACTTGGTGTTTGAGTTCTGTGAACAGACGGTCCTCAACGAGCTGGACAAACACCCTGGAGGGTAGGTCACAGCTCTGACACGGTGCTCTGTCACTGAAAAAGTTGCAGGCGTGATCCTCTCAGCGACCATGTGACCCGCTGAAGCGACCTGAACATGGCTCCTGACTCACTGTACAGGAACATCAGTTAGACAACTAAAATGCATATTTCATTGTCATGTCTGTGTTCATCTCTGTCTGCATTTTGGCTCAATGTATTCTCTGTAAGAGGGTCGGAGTGATCTGTCATGATTAATTGTGCTCTGGTTCCTCTTAACTTACACAGTTCAGGCTGTCCTATGCCAAGAAGCATTTTAGTAGCATCAAAAGTTATATGTTACCAGTGTAGACAGTTTTAGTGTACCACACTTCAGTAGTAGTCTGACACTGAAGGAGCACATGCTTCAGTCTGGATTTTGGTTTTAAGTGCTCTCTGTCCACTGTCAAAGTTTATAGAGTAACTATCTTGCTGGCCTTCAAATGAGTATCTCTTTTTAAAGGGGTCATCTGTTTTGAATACACATTATCTTGTAATCAAACTGTAATTTGTGTTCTGAATCTATTTGCCATAATACTGGTTATGGCTGAGGGACAGCAGAGGGCAACAGTGAATTACACAGAGGGAGGCCAGGCTGTTGCCAAGAGACTGAAGGGAATGTTGGAGGCCTGAGACTGAAGGAGGAGTAGCCATGTCTTGAAGAAAACATTGCAGACGTTTTAAAGGAATGATGACATTCTCTCTGCTCTAAGCTTTGCACACTTCCTGCACAATCTGTGGTCGCTAAACAAAAGGAGAGTTTGGTTTGTGTTGTGTGAAACTGGACAGCTAGCCAAGGCCATAATGGCTAGTTGCTGCCTGACCACGTTTCCCTTTGCCACAAGGCTGTGCAGCAGAAACTCTAGCTGCTCCTGAAAACAAAGGCGCCGGTTGCCGTTGGAGACAGGCATGCAGTTACCCGGGTGACAGCAGGGCTGTGCGAGGCACCACTCCTTTCAGAAATAATAAGAATAATAGATGTGAAAACTTAACTATTACATTGGTTTGGTGATGGTCTGCTCCTCACACAACAAACAGTCTTCATTTGTCTCTTGTTCCGTTCAGGGTCCCCGAGGGTCAGCTGAAGAGTATAGTGTGGCAAACCCTCCAGGCCGTCAACTTCTGTCACAAGCACAATGTCAGTATATCGTCAAAATACCTCTGACTGCATGAACAATCTTATTTCAGTAGATTACATATGCATATTGTAGCCATTCATAGTATTGTTTTAAATATGTCTTGATATGACACATTTCTTACTACCCAGTTTCTCCAAGCAAATCATTAATGTCTCATTGACTGCAATCTAATCTCTAATTTCCTCATTATTGTGTCTTGACTGCAGATGATTTCTTAACCCAGACAGTTCAGTATTGGCAATTTATTAATAAAAAGACATAAGAGCATCCTATATCTTCACTTAAGATGTAGGATTTACTGAAACCAGTGTATTGCCCTGTCCTCAGACATTATGAATAGTGACCAAGATATATATAGTTTTCCAGTGTATGCCCATCATGGTGATAAAGATTACACTTAAACTATTCATTGTACAGCATTGCCTACTCATACAATACCTGAATAGTTTCTAATATCAGGCCAGAAGTTGCTGATATTCAGTGTATGCCATAATGCTGCCAAGTAGATGTTGCTAAGGTTTGTTATGTCATAGCAATTCTATAGGGCTCAGTTATTAACAGCTATAAATACCCCTTGGTCACTGCCATTAGAAAGCATACGTCCTAAATGTCAGCTTGTTTATAGTCCCATTAAATCCTTCCTCTAACACCTCAGAGTCCTGTGTCTTTTTATCCATCTTTTTATCCTCTGTTATGGCCCTTCTGGGTTAAGGAATCGACTCCAAAGTGGATCAGCTATTCCTCTTCGTTGTTCTAGCTTAGCATTGGGCTCTTTGTTAAAATGTCCAGGTCTTGGTCCTTCTGCTTTTGTCCCCTCATTTCTATTCCTAATCATTCTATTCCTTAGACTTAATATGAGCCTGTCTGTGTTATTACGACACCTGAATCCTTGATCCCGCCTGTGAATGTGTTGCAGTGCATCCACCGTGACGTGAAGCCGGAGAACATCCTCCTCACTAAGTCCGGAGTCATCAAGCTGTGCGACTTTGGGTTTGCCCGTATTTTGAGTAGGTCATCCAGAGAGCCAATGTATTTATGTGCATTTAGAGTCACTGTGCAACTAATGACTTATTCACAAAGGAAGCCATATCAGCTGCTCTTTAAGGCCTCCTCACTTTCAGTGTTACATGAATGCATTGCACAGGAGGACCAGTCAGCCAGTTAGACCATCAGTGTCTCTGTTTACCTGAAGCCGACTTTGGTTTCAGTGTTTTGTTACCATACATTAACATTTTGTCACTCAGCATATCTTGTAATCCATTCCCTTTTAATGTATGTGTTATTCAATGTTCAGTATTCATTATGCGGCTATATGTGCTATATAAGATTATTTTTGGTGGCATTTTGCCTTTAAAAGCAAAAAAGCCTCCCCTTTGACTTGTCACCTGTGGACCCTCATGTGTGTCTCTTTCTGTCTTCGTGTCTGTCTGTATCCTCCTCAGCCGGTCCAGGGGATGACTACACAGACTATGTGGCAACCCGCTGGTATCGCGCCCCTGAGCTGCTCGTGGGGGATACTCAGTACGGCCCCCCTGTGGACGTGTGGGCGCTGGGCTGCGTGTTTGCCGAGCTGCTCCATGGGAATCCCCTCTGGCCTGGGAGGTCTGATGTGGACCAGCTTTACCTAATGCGGAAAACTCTAGGTACACTGAGAGGGGCTGGGTTAGATCATTATTATTATTATTCAAGAGGAAATTCCCTGTCAGACACTCCTACGCTGGGTTGTACTTAAGCTAGTGTTATCTTTACCTCGAATGTGATTGAGTTTTGTTGTGTATTATTGTTGAGCTGCAGTGCAAAAGCAGTGAGTCTCAAACAAAGCCCATGCTCTTTGGCTATGAGGGACTGATACCAAAATGATGAAAATCATCCACAGGGATGAAAAATATGCTGTACCCTGAGAGGCACGGGGCATTGTCAGCAATTAATGCTGTTATCTGAACGGGACAAATTTCAAGGACAAATTTATATTTCACTATATTTCACTATACAATTATATAACCTGTTGTATAATGACAAGTAAACTTCCTTGTATCCTTGTATCCTTGTATCCTTGTATATTTACGACTGAGGGAAGGGATTATTGCTCTCGTTCATCCACATATTCCTACCCTAGCATCTGAAACAGTGCTAAGCAGATCACAAACGTCCCACCCAAGGAATAGAGCCACTCGTAGTATTTTCACCGACACACACGCCGACTAAAATGTTTGCTCCCGGTGAAGATCCTGATCGTCTCGATTTTTTTCCTCAGGCGACCTCATCCCTCGTCACCAGCAGGTCTTCCGCTCCAATGTCTTCTTCAGTGGAGTCAACATCCCTGAACCCGACACGATGGTATGAATCCTGTTACCGTGGCATACAGTAAGCACTTACTGGAGAGATGATCAAGCGTGGTTAATGTGATATTATTCTGTTTATTATTTTGCTTATAGGAGCCCCTGGAGAAGCGCTTCCATGGAGTGTCATCACATGCTCTTCAGGTTATGAAGGTATCTGTTGTGCTGTACGTTTATGTTGTGCGTGTTTGCTTGTCACCAGCCACCAACAGTGTGAATGTATTGGTCAGAAGGTAGTTTGTGTTTATATTTTGAAAGTAAATTTTTACCGTAAAATCTTTCAAAACTATTCATACGATATTATTATTATTATTCACACTGAACCGGAATTTCAGTACACTTCACCAAACCCTGACATGTATGCTTTCATTTCAAATGAGGTAATGTATGAGTAATGGTTTCAAATGCCAACTGTGTGTGCCTGTGTGTGTGTGAGCAGTCATGCCTGGTGATGGACCCGTCACTCAGGCTGTCCTGTGAGGAGCTCCTGGAGCTGCCTTACTTCCAGGAGGATGGAGGAGCCAGCTGGGGCCGTGAGGGAGAGCGACCCGGGAGGCGACATGAAAGAGGATCTAGACGCCGTCAGACGGGGGTGTGTATGAAACATGGCGGCTGGGCCAGTTCAGCAGCCTACCTGTCCTGTCAAGGTGTCACTCGGCTGTAGGGCTGGGTATCGATTCAGATTTTCCACATCAATTCGATTCGATATTACAAGGTCCCAATTCGATTAGATTTCATTAGATTCGATATCGATTCAGGGATATTTCAGTTAAAATAGCAATTTTACTTGGATATTAAAAAAAAAAAAAAATCAGAGAAATAATGCTGTAAATTTAACAAGGAACCTTTTGACCTGGTACATTATTAAAAATTGTGTTTACATTAAGAAATGAGGTTTTGGAAACCATCGTTTTCAGCGGCGCTGTACGGTCGTATGTCCTTGCATATGAAAATATTAACACCCTTGGTTATCTTCTGTGCAGGCTGAGAGTTTGCTGGTAACTTACGCTCCAATACCTGCTCCAGGTTGGTTTGTCTGAGCCGTGCCGACTGTGTTTCTGGGTGCTGTCTCGTTAAATGGTTGCGGAGATTCGTCGTATTTCCACAGTATTTTACCTTCACGTTGCAGATCTTGCATATCGCTTGTTTTTTGTCCAGCTCGTCGTTTTCCTCGTGCTTGTTGTTAAATCCGAAATACATCCAAACATCAGCTTTTAAACTCGCTGGCGGTGCCTTCAGTGGTGCACTCGCTCCAGTCATGCTGTTTGTAACAACATCCAGTAACAACGTCTCACGAGATCTCGTGCCATGAAATGCAGCGCTAAATGCTGATCACACGAGACGGGCTGGGCTGATACCACAGGCTGCTTCTCTGCACCATACGCCCAAAGAAGAAAAAACTAGTTAAATTAAAAGATCGATTTTTGGGTATTATGAATCGATATCGAACCATTTAAAGGGAAATCCATTAAAATCGATTAAACTGATTTTTTTAACCCAGCCCTACTCAGTTGGTGTCTGTATCTCAGTTCAGTGTTTTGCTGTCTTAAATGAGACACTCAAGCATGACAGATGGTTGATAACAAGCAGGCTTATACATGCTGTACAGACACTTGGTAGTTTGACTTGGTGGTTTTGTGGTTGACTCTCTCTCATTCTCTTTCTAGCCTCAGTACCTGCCTCAGCTACCAAGCAGCAACATCTCACCTGCACCAGATATCAAGAAACAGGTGAAGCATAAATATGACCATCACCTGCCCAATATCTAACTCTATGTGAAGGTGGACGTGTTGTGCTTTCAACAACATTTGAATACATACCAATTTGGAAATACAAAAATTGTTGGTGTGAGAGTGAAAAAATGTAGTTTAACATACATCTGTCAACTTTCACTTGTCCACAGCTAGTATCACTTTAGATTTAACAATAACACAACCAACAAGATCCTCTGTTTAAAGAAAGTACTTACATTTGCCATGGCACATGTCAGGCTGTATCAAAATATTTCAAACAATGCAATCTATGGTATTAATGTTGAAGAGACAGTGCACTGAATACAACAGATACTGTATACAACTTATATTACAACTTACAGTTTAATGTATGTCTTGTGTAAATCACTGGTGTGCCATCATCACTTGGATAAAAAGCACATGGCTTTATTGTTTCCTGGTGTGACCACTAATAAAAACAAAGCTTCCTTGTTCATGTAAGTGGAGACTGTATCGTACATGCACCTAAAATGTTTCACAAGGCACTATCCAACAAGACACATTTTGTTGCTTGTAGATGAAATTTATTTATAGATATAGTTTTATAAAAAAAATAATAATAATACATCCAAGGAATTCATAGAGTATATTTATGTTAAACATTTTCTATTTTTTTTTTCTTTTGAATTAAATCCTAATTTGCTAGTACTGCAATCTATATCTGTATCTATACATCAACATATAGCTTCCTGGCAACTAAATATCAAAACATGAAAAAAAAAAATCTTACTAAGGTTTAATTAAAGCAGCAATGAAGGCTGATGCACTCACCGTGTAATTGGATGGGTCTCTTAGCATGTTGCAGCCTCAGTCTTTGACACTCGTCTTTGAAGTCATACATGAACATTTGCTCTGTTGCTGCGACACAAAGACACTGATACACTGGAACATGTACCAGTGCATCCAACATCCTGACAGATTGACTGATCACCGGGCCTTGACCCCTCATCAGATTACACTCCTTGTAATACGTTACTACACTGAGCCCGTCTCCTTGTTGGAGTCTAAGACAATCATGGTCTCAGTTGTAGGTTCAGGCCCCAAAGGATAGTCAGCTTTGGCTCCCGCAGTGTGAAATGTTCAGAAACTGAAAGTCTTGGAAGGAAAAATGTATTCAAAAAATAGTAATTAGGAAAAGTCATATATGGTGCATTTATTTAGCACATTTGGAGACACACACAAAACAGAAGTTTTGCATCCATTGAAGTTATTTTTGTGTCTTTTAGTGCTTTAGTTTTTTGTGGACTGAAGTTACGTGTTTTTTTTTTCAGAATTCATGTCTCTGTCATAGAGAGTTCAACAAAAAATTGATCCACTTTTTGGAGGTTGCTGACTAACAGAAACCTTTTCTTTGGCCAAGCCCATATCTTATGGCCCAGTAGTACCAAGTCTTCCCAGAAAAAGAAAACAAATCTACATTGTATAGCCATGATAAATACTCTGGATAGAGCTCCTGGTCTGCTCAGCAGGGAGTGGCGATTATCTTGTATGTGCGGGGAACATTGGCGAAGCCGCTGTGCTCAGGACTGAGGTCTACACTGTCAGGGCCTCCAGGGCAGGAGAAGGTGAAGCGCTGCAGCAGCGACACCAGGAAAAGGAATAATTCCATGCGAGCCAGAGACTCTCCAGCACAGGATCTCTTCCCTGAGCAGAGACACACAATCTCAAACAAAACACTGCAGATCAAAATATGTGCTTGAGATTAATGACAGGTGTTACAGTTATGGGTAAGGATTAGCCATCTTGCACACAACACAGCTAAAAACACAATATGACCCAGCAGGACTGAGATCTGTTTTACAAGGCAGCTGAATGTTCAGCTAAACTTTACCAGTGTTACCAGCTCAGGGGATGGCTGTGTCCTTAAAAAATATTTTACCTGCAGAGAATGGGAAGAATGCAGGGTTTTTCTTAAAGTTGCCATTCTGATCAAGGAAGTGCTGGGGATTGAAGGACCAAGGAGTTGCCCACTGCTTTTCCTCTCTCATCAGAGAATGCAGCAGTGGAATGATTATTGTGTCCTGATGAGACAGATATTACATCAAATATGTCATGACATCAAAGCGATATATAATACCAGTATATAAGATTCTCTGGGCTCATTGTGCCCTGTTTGACTATAAGATCAAAACTCTGATACTGATGAAACCAGAATACCTTGGGAATTGTATAGCCCCTAAAAGAAATGTCTTTTAATGCATAGTGAGGGAAGCTGAAGGGCACAACATCCAGGAAACGCTGCACCTCATGGATGACGGCATCTGTGAAGGGGAGCGACTTCCTGTCCTCCATACTAGGGCAACGCTCTTTTCCAATGACCGTGCAAATCTCCTGCTGCATTTTCTCTTTAGATGGAAGGAAAAGGAATTAAACATTTTGCATTTTAGGTATTGCTGACACTCTTGTCCACAGTGTATTAAAATGATTGCAATAGTAAAATTAATTAATTAGCATTAGCTATCAAAAGAAGTCAGACTACTTGACTCGGTTTTTGCCCATGGTGTTGTTAGCACAGGCGAGCATAGCTCTTCCCTGATGACGGCTTCTATGAGGAGACGTACCCTGTATGTTGAGGTATTTGATGAGTACGCTGAGTGCATATCTGAGAGTTGTGCTGGTGGTTTCTGTTCCTGCCAGGAACAGATTCAACACTGTAGACACCAAGTTGTCATAGTGAAACTCTGTTGTGAGATTGTCCTCTTCCTAAAATGACAAAATTTGAACAATTTAACAGTTTAGTTACAAAAATGAGATATCCCCGTACAGTTGAATTTTTATGGTAGAACTTTTTTTTTTTTTTTTTTTAAATATGGTATTAGGTTAATAACTATTTTAAGACTACAGGCTATAAAGTATTCATTTTTTTGGATGGAGTAATCTTTAGATCTGTTTATTGTTTTAATGAAAGACTTCAGCTACACTCTGTCAAACTGCTCAGCCACATTACGTCTGCTCTTCAGAAGAACAAATGATCTTCATGTGCTATCAAACCTGATTAAGTCGGGTGAGGAAACAGTCAATGTAGTCTCTTGGGGAACTTGGGTCCATCGTCTCCTTGTGCTCCTGGATCTTCATCATGATAAATTCTCTTATCCTATCAATCTTGCCAAACATGGCCTGGTGTTGACCTGGCAGGCGGTCCATGACCCAGGGAAAGACGTTGTACATCTGGGGAAGTAATCAGAGGGAACCACGTGGTAAACAGTCTCCTGCATTTTACAGTTTAACATACCGGTACATACATTTGGATGGCTTCATTCCTTTTTTGGGGTGTAATTTGGAAGACCTTCTAATATATACACTATTTAAAAAGATCATAATTAATCATAATTAATGATTGGACAGGTGTGAGTTTATGGGTGGCATAATTGACCTAATTTGTTGTCATTTACACTCTATCTATTCATCTTTCATAAATGTAAATATTTAAAATTATTAAATGAATAAATTATTTTGTTTTGATATGTTTTGGTTGTCTAATATGTTTTCATAAAGTAAATTCCTTTTTATCATCATTTTTAATATTTCACAGTACAAAACGCAAGTCGGCCCTCTGTGCATACTGGCTTATGTGTGGTCTAGGCCACTCTTAAATTTTGATCTTACCTCAAGAGCAATATTGATGCATGCCACAAAAGTTCTCGAATAGTTTGAACGCACAGTTTATGATCAAATCCACGTGTTTGCACGATTCATGCTTTAAGCCCATAGTTTTCACAATTACAGGCGTTAAATGGCATCCACAATGACTAAGACTTAACTACCGTCAGGTTTGATAAATCTCATCTTTAAGGTGACCATCCACTCTCAAGAATGCTATACAGTGCATGCATATATGCTAAGGCCAAAGTACATAACATCAGTCATCTCACCTATTTGCCCTATTATAAGCGCAAAAGGGCTGTTGCGACCTCTTAGTAAATCACAACCAGAACTAAAAGTGTTTGCAGAACTACAAAATGTTAGTAAGTGTGGCCCTAAGGCGTCTGTAAACCCCACAGTTCATCAGGTTGTTCACTCCTCCATTGCCAGCAACAAAGGTTGACCCCACCTACTCGTACAGCTGCATGATGTTCACTGTATCTGCTACCTGATGCTTGGCCGGCACTTTAACTTTGAGTACTTCCTTTGCATTCTCAACATAATTTCACAAATTCTGATATGCTGAAATAATACAGCCATACACCTGGCCAGGTGAGAAGAGGTGGCACTCAGGTAAGGAAAAGGAGATAAACTGGATAATTTGGTTTGTTGCTGGTTTTCCTTAACCAACACCTCCAGCTCTGCAGCAACAAATTGTGCTTTCTCTGCTGTTCTTTTGTTTGCAATGCCATTATGTTTCCAAAAAGCAGAGCATGTGTGCAAACCTACACTCAGATTATTAGAATTAAGACTGGGTTCATCTTCACCAGGGCTGTTAGTAAATATGATGCTAAATAGGCCACCCCCACAGGCACAAGTGATAAATTGACGACAATTAGCACCGCTTAATAAATCTGGCCGTGACTGTCTTACATTCTGGGATGAGCATTCATAATAATAGTATTTATAGTAGCATTTAGGTTCCTTATAAATTTATTAGAAAGTGAAGAAATGGCCAGATGTAGCACATAAATTTAAAATCTTGGAAACACCTGATCTTCAACTCTCCCCCCTTAAAATAATAATAATATTAATGATAATAAAAATGTGATACTTTACTCAGCACTCTACAGGCTGGTTACAGAACAGTGTCTTTGCAGCTGGTAGTTATTCATTTTCTTTTCAAAGGACATTTCAGCACCTCTAACCACTAACCCACCCTGCTCCCCCTAAACATTGCTATATGGTCAGCAGAGGGTGTTTTTAATCAACTCCTTGGTTATTAGCCCAGCTTGAACCTTCTCTTACCTGACCCCAGGTACTGCTACCAAACCTCACGGCCTCAGCAGTGATCTTCAAAAGACGGAGGAAGTTACTGTCATCGTAGTTGAAGCGTTGGCCAAATACCAGACAGCAGATCACATTGGACACAGTGCAGCTCAAGACGAAGGTGGGATCAAAAGCTGTGGCTGCAGGAGGGAAAAACAGAATAAAGTATCACTGGCACCCGTAGTTTTGTTTGATGGCAGGATACCAAATGTATTCTGAGAGTCCTGAAACAATTACAATCTATGAAATACACGACACAGAGCGCACATATACCATCAGTGCTTTCCATGTGGCCTACTAGGTGCCTGCTCTCCCCCTGGATCCACTCCTCCATCCCCTTGCGTCCCATTCCAAAGTCTCTTAGTGTTGTCATGGTGAAACGTCGCAGTTGGCGCCAACGCTCTCCATTGCTGATGCTGAAGATGAAAAAGTTGCAGGAAAAAATAAATAAATAAATAAAAAATAGCCTGCACAGAACTATAGGCTATCAGTATGCAATTAGTGAGATTTGTATCAGTGTAAAGACAAAACTTTCTGAATCTTTATTTTACAATTGTAAAGCCTGTTTGAGTGTGATGACAGGTGAATGAAATACTTCACATACTCACAGAGAAAGAGACAAGCTTTCAAGCAACATTATACAAGTTTTCTCGTGTTACCGCACAATTACTTTTGGGGTATTAGGGTTAGGGTTAGGGTTAGAGTCATTGAGTTCCTGAAATCCCCAGTGAAATTTCTCATCTTTTGACTCTCAATAAAAACCTTGTTAGTGTGGAAATATTTGAATCATATAAACATTAACGCCATATGTATTTCTCTCACCGTAGTCCTCCAAGTTCAGACTGGACAACAGTAACAGTCTGGAAAAGAATTAATGTTCACTTGTTCACTTTGCATGATGAAAATGCCAGTTTAGGGGGTATTTGCTAATTTTATTGCCCTGGTATACTAGTGTACTAGTGCATATGTATTTTGACACGTGAGCTTGTTCTTGGATTGGCAGTGCAGCATAAATGCTGTTAACACTTAAGCCAACACACTTCAAAACGTGCAGCTTTTACTTTGAAGGTGAGGATGTCTGAAGTTGGATAATGGAACAAGCTGACACTTCGGCGTGCTGAATTGCGTCGCATGTTCTCACTCCATGCAACGGTGACACGACTTAACGAGTTAACGGCGTTTAGGCGGCATTGGCTATTGAAGAACGAGCTCACGCATCAGCATACATTTGATTTCATACAAGTAGGACAATAATGAAATACCTCCTAGCATTTTTCATTATACAACAACTGCAGATTAATTATACTTTATTCACAGACCAGTAACACGTTTGCAGCCTCTGTAAATAACTTCTAATATCTGAACTGGTTTGTCAAGGATGAATTGATGATTTTTCATACGGATAGAAACAAACTATAAACACAAATATCAGTATCTCCAGCAAATTCTACACATCCCAAATGATCTCAAACATCTGTTCAATTTCAAGCATCACAGACAGATTAACACATACACACAGGATCACATACAGACCTATAGCTAATAAGGCATATAATCGTCTTTGTATGAATATTTGAGTCATTAGTTGCACATCTCTGTTAAGAACTCTGTTAAGCTGTATGAGTCTCTCAAGGTAACACAATTGACTGTACAGTAAATATACACTGTGACCATACTGTAATGAAGAACAATTCAAGATGTGACACCCACATTGCACATATTACTGTAATATTCTTGTTTTACCATAGCCCCTGGTCACTTTAACCAGAAAAGGAAAAGGTCCTCTGCCTGTGAAGTCATCTCCTTGGTCCACCAGGGCCTCCTTTATAGCGTCATACCCCACCAGGACCACAGTCCGCTGAGGGCCCAGGTACACTGTCAGCACAGGGCCGTAGCTTTCACTGAGCTGCAGGTTAAGCAGAGCAACACACACTCATTGGATTCATACACAAGAGTAGTGTGACGCACAGAAAACACAGAAGTCTAAACACACAGAAAGCACTGGCAACAAATTCAAACACTAAACTCTTAAACTTACCATCACTTGCACTGAGACAGCAAAAATTATATTAAAATTCTTATTTCGTGACTTGCCGAAGATGAAAAGTCTCCTGAGGAGGGCAGGAAAAATATTCCAGCAACAATAATAAAAAAAAAATACATACATATGATGACAGACAGTAATCATGTCTGTGTAAGAAGTACAGAGAGAGAGAGAGAGAGAGAGAGAGAGAGAGAGAGAGAGAGAGAGAGAGAGAGAGACATTTTATCCAGCAAGGAGCAATAAGTGGGAAAACAGCCAAGAAATGATTCAGAGGCAGATAGCAGACTGTGATTCAGACACAAGGCAAACTGCACAACAGCAGACACATGGCAGCTGCATGACAGCAGCAGGATCCTGAGCTGTCACTACAGCTCTAACAGATAAAATGAACAAGCACGGGGAAAGTGGTTTTGTTAATCCTGTAACTGGTTTATAAAGCAACATAAAGCTTCACAGTATGTCAATCCTATGACTGGGACATGCAGTGAAAGTGAAAGTAGATTTCACCAAATCTGACTGAAAGGCTAATGCTGACTCCAGGGTTGCTGAAATGTTTCTACCAGTTTAGCACAGAAAAGTACATAAGAGTAATTATTAATCTCAAGTGCTCACCTTTTGCAGTGTTTTGTATGGAGCTCTTCTGTCCAGCTGTGCTAAGTTTCCTATGAGAGGCAGACCAGTGGGTCCTGGAGGTAAACGATATTTAATTTTTTTAGTTATATGAAACAGCCACAACAAAACCAAGGAAAGGCCTGCCAAGATCAGTGTGCTGTTGAGCTCCATAATGCTGCCTGCAAGAAAATAATTTCCCTTTTTCCTCTTCTGGATTCCCTTTAGTTGACCTCGCCTTTTGCTCACATTTTGCTGTTGATACTTCCAGATGAGGAAGTTGGCTGGAATGTCATTGGGACACAATTGACCCACGTGACTCAGTAGGGTTGGATCTTAAATGTTTTTCAACCAACCTTGAAAGGCTTATTATTATTGAGTAACTGGCGGAAAAGGGTTATTCTTTCCAGCACAGCATGGTGCAATATGTTAACATATCACAGCACAGTCCATTGAACCACCATCTCCAGAGGTGGTTGAAGACATGTGACCACAGTGAACACAAGTGGAAATGGACATGCATCTCCAATCCATTTGGGTTGCAGTTGTAACACCCCCATTCAGGCTTTGGCCACCAGTGGAAAGAAGGCAAAAGGCAGACTGTTGTTAAAAGATCTCAGATTTATTGAATACTCAGTGGTGAGCAGCTTGGTTTCATGCCCAGGCCCTGGCGAAGCCGGGAGCGCCCAGGTTGCTGGCTCTGCTTTACTTGGCCGGTTGCTGTTGCCTCTTGTCTGGAGTCTCAAGGTTCAGCAACAGCTACTCCAATCTCCCATCTCCCAAGCACACACAGCTGTCCAAGTATCAACATTATGCATATTTGTTCAGCACTAAATCAAAACAAGAGGACCTGGTGAAGGACCCCCTGGACCACAGGCTGTGATAAATACTCTGGGTGGAGCTCCTGGTCTGCTCAGCAGGGGGTGGTGATGACTTGGGAACTGCGGGGAGACCTAGAAAAGCTACTTTAGCAACTGAGGTCTGTACTATCAGGGTGTTCAGGGCAGGAGAAGGTGAACCACTGCAGCAGTGATACCAGGAAGATGAACATCTCCATGTGAGCCAAAGTCCTTCCAGGGCAGGATCTCTTCCCTATATCTAAATTTAACAGTGAGGATTCAAATCTGTAATTCCGGAAACAAAACTGCAGAGTGCAGTCCAGATATAACGTGTCCCCATGCTTGAATGAAGATAAGGCCTCCATTCATAAAAGACAGGAGTTCACTTAGGCTGCTGCACAGTTTTGTGAGCACACCAGTGTGCACCATGAGTGTGCCAGCTCCATAGTCGAGTACACAGGTGGGTCCCCGAGCACCCTATGACTATATTTTTCGAACTTACATTTTTGTTATCCCCAAGGTGTCTAGAAAACAAATTTTTATGTTCACATTGTGAAATATTGTGCCATGGGTGTGTTTGCTGGCCATCTTTGCAGCCATGTAGTACTTTCAACGAAAACTGAAAATTGACATAACATTTGAACTAGACATCATACAGAGACAAATGACCCCATTTTTCTGTGTAATTCTGGCATGGGGACTTGATTGAGAGGTGTGCTGACACAATTTTACCAAGTTGTATTTATTATAACTTGTATAATATTTAATTTCTTACTCAAAATCTTGCAAAATATGTGTATATATACAGTATACCAAACTATAATATTCAGTATCCACACAAACTCAAATAAGTCCAAATATAAATGAAATGTTGTACTAGTTTAGTCTTGTATTACAGAACAAGCTACAGCAGTGGAATGTTTCTTGTTTTGTTTTTTCATTGTGATGCTGTATATTTAGTCATCATCATTAAGAAGCTCTTCACAGTCGATCTCTTGCTCCTCTTCTTCACACTCCTCCAGCTCCTCTTCCGTTTTCTCTACCAAGTCAGTGAGGGAAGGGGGGAGGATGGGGCCACCAGACCACACTGGTTCATTCTTCTCCCAGCCTGGTTCAGGATCATAGGGCTTGGGGCACCAGAAGATTGGTGTGTGAGCTCGCTTGTAGATGGCAAGGCGGTGGTTCACACGGTTGATGTGTGGGACAAGGTTGTCTCTGTATGGTGGGGGCCGGGAGAGATCCACCTTAGATTTGGTTGTCAGTTGTTCATCCTTGAGAGACTGATTCACATATCTTCCTAAGTTTGGCTTTGGAATAATGCAATCTGTGTAAGACTTTAAATTTAATTAATCTACATGTAAAACTGATAGAATAGCTCTTAATACTGGACAGGGCTTCCTCCCACAAGAGATAAGTGAATTTAATTAGACCCCTAATATCCTAATGTAAACATCCACTTTGACTGCAATACCACAAACTGAGGTGTTTGGGTCATTTCAATCCCCTGCTGACACATGTGCTTTTCTTATCATTTTTTCAATCAGCTGGAACCCAGCGTCTTCTCACAGAAAGCGTAATATCTTATAAACTTATTTTCCATCCCAAAAGAGCATCTTTGGCCAAGTGGCTGTTGTATGTTATTGCAGTCCAGTGCCAATAGAGGACCCTAGTGCTACATGCTTAGTTGGTTTACAAAGAGCTGTGTGCATCGTGTATATGGCCTGGCGAGAAGAGGCTGTACCGATAATAACTGCTAATAATTAATAATCGATATCTGAAGATGTACACAGTATCTTTGGCACATGCAAGGCACAAGCTCAAGACAGGGCTGCCAAATAACGGGTTCCCGTCGATGTTTCCATCAGAGCCTCCATGGAACTGATGCCGTATTCTTAACATACTGCAGACTCCCAGTATCTGTGGGCGTGCAGCAAATTGAGAAAAGTGTTAGTCCAGGCAGGCCACAAAGCTCAGCTCACATCAGCTGCAGTTTTGTTTTATGACCTAGAGTGACAGTAAAAACATTTTTAATATCAAATGAGCATGCTTTCGTGAACGCGTAGGTGCTGGTTTCTAAAGTAATGCAGCAGCGTTTTATTCTATTCCCTGTTCATGTGCAGCTGAGTGGCATAACACATTAATTTTGACATTGAAAGCACTTTAGTGTATTTTCCTCAGGATGCACTGTGGACATTTAAATCTCTTCTCAACAATTAGAAAGATAAATGGAAAAGAATTGACAGCAAGCATGACAAACGTAGTTACAAATAATGACCAGCAGGTGTCGCATTGAAAACAATAGGTTTGTGCACTGAATGTCTCAGAAAAGTAGAATTCATGAATAGAAAGTTAGATATGGTTGGAGACAGTGAGCGTCATATAAAGTGTCAGGTAGTGTGCAGTAAATCTGTTTGGGACATAAATGAAATTGCAAACAGACTTGATAACAGGCCAACACACTCAGTGTAATATACATTCACACTGTTTTTCAGACTGGAGGGGAAGTGGTGATCCCTTAAGAGGTCAAATCAAGTTGGTTAGCTCCTGAATCCCATTACCGGGCGTCGGGTTCTGCCACTTGGTTCTTGGTTTCATGGTTTCATGCTAACCCTCCTTATCTATACAATCTATACAATCATGTATATACTTCAGTTCCATCTGTATATTGTCATATTCATTCCATATGTATATTTTCACATCTCATATCTCTTTTCCTTAGGTTAGCCCTTATTGTATATTTTTAGTTTTTAGTCTTTATAGTCTTTATTGTATATATTTAGCCTTTATTCTTTTTTTTCTTTAGTTAACTTTATTGTATGTCTCTACTGTCGCTGCTGGAACACCAAAATTTCCCTTGTTGGGATCAATAAAGTATATCTATCTATCTATCTATCTATCTATATATCTATCTAATACTCCAGACTGGTAAGAAATTCAGACACACCTGCTGTCGGTCGCCCTCCTCAACACACAGCTGAATTCATCCTACCTGATATAGTCTAGTTCAAAGAACCTCCTAGTTTTCATGCCTGCTCAGGCAGACTGACTACATTTGCACTTATCCATATCCCTGAGACCTGTTATGTCTGTGGCTGCTTTCCATACATGGGTTCCATCCATACATCCATGGTTCAGCATGCCCGAAGCCTACCTGAAGAAGCGCCTTCTCACTGTATCGAAGGCCTTGGAGAGTTTGATAAAAAGCCATGAGGAGGTCCTGGTGTTGCTTACAACACTTCATCTGGAGTTGCAGTGCTAAAAATATCATGTGAACCATGCTCCTGGTCTTCCAATGCCTCTGTGATGCTGTACATCAGCGTGCGCAGCATCAGGACCAAACCAACAGCAGCCAGGAGAGATATGTGCCATAAATTGTGACTAATCTTGAGTCCAAGACCTAAACAGTGTACTGGTGGAGTACTGTGGTACAGACATAGACAAGACAAGACAGGAATCTTGTCTTGTCTGGTGTTCTTTTTCCATTCATTATTTATATTGTTAAAATATGTGTGTGAGGCTATTTGACTATGGTCAAGGAGTATATAAGTACACTTAAATTGACAGATTTTGTGATAATCCTATGATAAATCAGCTCTGGGTTTTTCTGATGTTATGAAAGTTATTAAATTCATTAAGTTCTTATTAAGTCCTTAGTTGGTCAGGGATCTATATTTCAGCAAGATGGGAGTGGGCTGATATCACCATTACTAAAGTGACAAGAAAACTTTGATATGTAGCCCTTTTCTCTAGAGTTAACGTAAGACTTAAGATAACACATAACAAATGGTCTAAAGCATTTTGCGATCTTTTTGATTATCTTAAAGGTCTTTGTAATCATTTGTAATCTGTGGAACATATGTGAGCAGTGGAGCAGATACAAGTTCCTTTGAGCGTGGAGAACATTTTATAAAATCCTGTTCGGCTCAGGCCACACTGGCCCACTCTGACCAGACTGCCCTACTTCTCCAGATCACATATTTTTTAGTACATGTGCAAAAACTGAGTTTGAACTGAGTTTGAATTTTTGCTCTATTCCACTCACATACTGTGTTATAAAGTAACTAGTGATGCTACTACCGTGATGTTAGTTCACATGTAATTTATTGCCATTTGTATAAAAGCATATATTTGTTGCATGTGAGGGCATTTTGTAATAATCAGGAATGGGTTGAAATAGATATAAAAAATTATATACAATATATAGCCACAAGCGGCAATTGACAGGGTCCAAGCAGCATGAGAACATTACACATTCACAACAATTTACCTCTTGTGGATAAAATTCTGGGAAAAAAAAAAAAAAAAAAAAATTACACAACATTCTGCTCATATGGCCCAAAAAAATTGGGTGAAGTTTGATCAAACATTTGACAAAATAATAATGTTGTGTATACACCAGTAATTACAGTAAGACAGTGTCACAGCTGACTCATTGTTTGACATAGCTGAGCACCATTTGAAACATGTAATATCTAGCAGCTATATAATGTCTGTGTGGATTTGGTAAAATTTTAATGATGATGTTTGAAACAGACTGACATATTGACATTTCTTGAACAACTTAAGATCAGCCAAGTCTATAGATGGTCCCAACTAAGTTTTGGCACGATTGGACCAGCAGTTTTTGACAAGTTGTTGAAAATAGGATTTTGAGAAAATCAAGAAGAAGTTGCAAAATTTGCAAAATTTGACAGCATATCGAAAACAAAAACAAAGGGGTTGTAGCAGCTTCACAGTTTGGACCCCTAACTCCAGAGCACTCTCAAAATCGTATTTGAAAAGCGTCCATTCCTTTACTGTAAAGTTTCTAATGTTCCTGCCTATCACATCCGAGAGTTAACAACAAGCAGCCACACAGTGTTTCCTGCTGAATCAAAAGCAGAGGCCCCGATGATAAACACTGGATGGAACTCCTGATTGGCTCATCTGGGGGTGGCGATGATTTGGTGTCTGCGGGGCAGATTGGCGAAGCTGCTGTACTCGGGACTGAGGTCTACACTGTCAGGGCCTCCAGGGCAGGAGAAGGTGAAGCGTTGCAGCAGAGCTACCAGGAAAAGGAATAATTCCATGCGAGCCAGAGACTCTCCAACACAGGCTCTCTTTCCTTGAGTAGAGAGACAGTAATTTATTTGCAGGAGGTTTTACTGTAGGGTTGTTGTTGATCATTAACATGAGCACTGATAACCTCACCAAGCACTGAGATTTCTGGCTCTCAAACTCTCTTTCCAGCTGATTCAGTGTTTTGGAACAAAATATCCTTGCCCACTCTATAAAGTGCCTCAATGTACATTCAACTGTTTTAAAAACCTACCTCAGTTAAAATATTAATTTTAATTTTAATTTAATTTTAAATTATGTTGCTTGAGGCTGCAGAGTTGTCCAATAGCTTCATGATGTGATGCACGGGGTTGTGCAATGTGTTGCTTGTACTTATCACTGGTTATGTAATATGTGCAATGTAATTTGTAGTTGTGCTGCAGTATGTGTTGCTTTGTTCATATCTTCATGGGGGAGGGGGGGTCGTTTTGTTTTTGTTTTTATTACTACTATGGAGGGAGCTATATGATAGGGGGGTATATCATGTGTCACATGTGCAGCATTTGAGTCCAAGATCAATTTCCTTACGGGGCCAATAAAGTATATCGTATCAGATCATATCAGATTGTATCTCATGGTATTGTAACTGAATCTGAAAGACGGCTTTATAGTTCTGTGTATTATATTGTTGGATATGAGCTTTATGGCTAATAACCAGTGACTGGCAATGTTGTGATGTTGTGTGCAATTTGGCCATAGCTCTGGGCCATAAAACATGCCCATAACTGACTCAGCCATACATTTTATATCCTTGATTTAATTGTTAGCCAGACTGCATGCAACATTACAACATCGCTGAAATCCACTCCACTACAATGTAGTGGGTAGTTTTCTCACAAATATGAATGCATTACATATATTTTGAAACTTTTAATGTGAGAGTTTCTGAGTTTTGTCTTTTACCTGCAGAAAATGGCAGAAATGCAGGATTTTTCTTAAAGTTGCCATTCTGGTCCAGGAAGTGCTGGGGATTGAAGGACCATGGGGTTGCCCACTGCTTGTCTTCTCTCAGTACAGAGTGCAGCATGGGAAGGATAACTGTGCCCTGTTGAAACAAGCTATGATGTTTACCTGATAGCAAGATTATGCAGTAGGTTGTACAGGCTTCATTTAATTCTCTGACAAATATTAATATATAGTTACAGCCTGCATCTATCTCTATACCTTGGGAATTATATAGCCTCTGAAACAGATGTCCTGGAGAGCGTAGTGAGGGACGCTGAAGGGGACAATGTCCAGGTAACGCTGCACCTCATGGATAACTGCATCTGTGAAAGGGAGGGATTTCCTATCCTCCATACTGGGACAACGCTCTTGTCCAATGACAGTGTCAATCTCCTGCTGCATTTTCTCTGAAAGGTCAAAACGCATTGACTGTAAACAACAGTGGACTAAGGCAGCATTACATGATTTAATGGTGTTCTAGTTGATTTGAGGTTAGGGCCCTGGAGCATCCAGCAAGTTCAATATAGGTTTCTTTGCCTTTAGCTGGCTTTGCAAAACCTGGTTTCAGCAGTCCTATATAACTGGTCTCACAAAGCTGGTTATCAGCTGTCTCTTCAGATGTACTGATTGGGATATAAGTGCATAAAAAATAAAGTACTGCCATATACATTACCAGTCAAAAGATTGGACACACCTTCTCATTCAATGTTTTTTCTTTATTTTTACTACTTTATATATTGTAGATACATACTGAAGACATCATATATATGAAGCAAGATATATGGAATTACGTAGCAAAGGAAAAATTGTTAAATAACTCTAAATATGTTTTATATTTTACATTCCTCAAAGTAGCCACCCTTTGCTTTATAATAGATTTTATTTGTAAAGCATTTTTCATTCGAGAGTCTCAAGGTGCTACAGGTAAAACAAGTAAGAAAAATAGAAAACACAGTAAATATCAGCAAAATGAAAAACTCAGAGACGGAGTAGCGGCGAACAAACAGACGCCAGCGTCCTCTCCTCTCTCCTACCCCTAACAATTAAAAGCCTTCCTAAATAAGAAAGTTTTCAAGCCTGTTTTAAAAGACTCCAGATTCTGTGGAGCCCTCAGCTGGGTGGGGAGACTGTTCCACAGGCGTGGTGTGGCTGAGCTAAAGGCTCGGTCTCCCATGGTGGAGAGTCTGGTTTTTGGGACCCGAAGGAGCAGGCTGCCTGTGGATCTGAGGGAGCGGGTGGAGGTTTGTGGAGTGATAAGTTCTTGTAGGTATGTAGGTGCATGTCCAGTGATGCATTTGTGAGTGAGCAGCAGGATTTTGTAGTTGATCCGGGCTGAGACAGGAAGCCAGTGTAGTGTGTGTAGAATGGGGGTTATGTGTTCATGTTTTCGGACTCTCATCAGGACCCTGGCAGCACTGTTCTGGATGTACTGCAGCCTCTGTATGTTCTTGCCAGGAATCCCGAAAAAGAGTCCATTACAATAGTCCAGCCTTGAGGAGATAAAGGCATGGACCAGCTTCTCTGCATCTGGTAGGGTTAAAGTGGGGCGAAGTTTGGAGATATTCCGGAGGTGATAGAACGAGGTCTTGCACAGTTGTTGTATGTGGTTGTTGAAGGTGAGGTGGGGGTCAAACTGGACCCCCAGATTTGTGACTGAGTGGGATAGAGGGATGACCAGGCTGTCAAAGGTGAGTTGGGATATGGATGAAGACTGGACCTGATGCAGTGTTCCAAGAAGAAGAGCCTCGGTTTTATTGCTGTTCAGTTGAAGGAAGTTGCTGTTCATCCATGCCTTTATCTCCGCAAGACAGGTGGTGAGAGAAGACAGGGCTGCAGAGGGAGTAGGAGCAGTTCTGATGTAGAGTTGTGTGTGATCAGCATAACAATGGAAGGATATCCCATGTCTGTTGATGACATGACCGAGGGGGAGCATGTAGATGATAAAAAGGACCGCAGGTGACAGGGAGCAGTCTGGACTTACTACCTCCCAGTGACACGTATTCAGTCCTGTCTGAGAGGTAGGACTGAAACAACTGCAGAGCACTGCCTGAAAGTCCAACAGTGTTTTGGAGGCGCTCCAGGAGGATGGTGTGGTCCACCGTGTCGAATGCTGCTGTCAAGTCGAGGAGGATAAGCAGTGATGGTGATGCTGTGTCAGCTGTCATCACAATGTCGTTCATCACCCTGAGCAAGGCTGTCTCGGTGCTGCGGCCTGAACGAAAGCCTGACTGGAATTTTTCAAACAGGTTACTGTCGTTCAGATGTTCCTGAAGCTGAGAGGCAACGACTTTCTCAAGTACCTTGGACAGAAAGGTGAGGTTTGAAATGGGCCTGTAGTTAGCAAGGACCTCCGGGTCCAGGGTTGGCTTCTTGAGGAGGGGACGAATGACAGCAGCTTTGTTGACAGCGCTGCAAACTCTTGGCCTTCTCTCAGTGAGCTTCATGATGTAGTCACCTGAAATGGTTTTCACTTCACAGGTGTGCCTTGTCAGGGTTCATTTGTGGAATTTCTTGCCTTCTTAATGGGGTTGGGACCATCAGTTGTATTGTGCAGAAGTCAGGTTGGTACACGGCTGACAGCCCTATTGGACAACTGTTAGAATTCATATTATGGCAAGAACCAATCAGCTAAGTAAAGAGAAACGACAGTCCATCATTACTTTAAGAAATGAAGGTCAGTCAGGCTGAAAAATGGCAAAAACTTTGAATGTGTCCCCAAGTCCAGTCGCAAAAACCATCAAGTGCTGTGACGAAACTGGCTCACATGAGAACCGCCCCGGGAAAGGAAGACCAAGAGTCATCTCTGCTGCTGAGGATAAGTTCATCAGAGTCACCAGCCTCAGAAATCACAAGTTAACAGCACCTCAGATTAGAGCCCAGATAAATGCCACACAGAGTTCTAGTGGCAGACACATCTCTACCTCAACTGTGCAGAGGAGACTGCGCCAATCAGGCCTTTATGGTCAAATAGCTGCTAAGAAACCACTACTAAGGAAAAGCAACAAGCAGAAGAGATTTGTTTGGGCCAAGAAACACAAGGAATGGACATTCTTTGTGTTTCTTGGCCCAAACAAAGTGGAAATCTGTGATTTGGTCTGATGAGTCCAAATTTTAGATCTTTTGTTCCACCTGTCTTTGTGCGATGCAGAAAAGGTGAATGGATGGTCTCTACATGCATGGTTCCCACTGTGAAACATGGAGGAGGAGGTGTGATGGTGTGGGGGTGTTTTGCTGGTGACACTGTTGGGGATTTATTCAAAATTCAAGGCACACTGAACCAGCATGGCTACCACAGCATCCTGCAGCGACATGCCATCCCATCCGGTTTGCGTTTAGTTGGACCATCATTTATTTTTCAACAGGACAATGACCCCAAACACACCTCCAGGCTGTGTAAGGGCTATTTGACCAAGAAGTAGAGTGATGGAGTGCTGCGGCAGATGACCTGGCCTCCACAGTCACCTGACCTAAACCCAATCCAGGTGGTTTGAGATGAGATGGAGCGCAGAGTGAAGGCAAAAGGGCCAACAAGTGCTCAGCATCTCTGGGAACTCCTTCAAGACTGTTTCCATTCCAAACCATTTCAGGTGACTACCTCATGAAACTCATCGAGAGAATGCCAAGAGTGTGCAAAGCAGTAATCAAAGCAAAGTGTGGCTATTTTGAAGAATCTAAAATATAAAACATGTTTTGAGTTATTTCACTTTTTTTTTGTTTATTACATGATTCCATATGTGTTCATTCATAGTTCTGATGCCTTCAGTGAGAATCTACAATGTAAATAGTCATGAAAATAAAGAGAAAGCATTAAATGAGAAGGTGTGTCCAAACTTTTGACTGGTAGTGTATATGCTATACAGCAGTATTTTATTTTATATTTATATTTATATTTATTTTTATTATGTATGTGTGTGTATGTGTGTGTGTGTATATATATATATATATATATATATATATATATATATATATACAGTACAGGCCAAAAGTTTGGACACACCTTCTCATTCAATGTGTTTTCTTTATTTTCATGACTATTTACATTGTAGATTCTAACTGAAGGAATCAAAACTATGAATGAACACATGTGGAGTTATGTACTTAACAAAAAAAGGTGAAATAACTGAAAACATGTTTTATATTCTAGTTTCTTCAAAATAGCCACCCTTTGCTCTGATTACTGCTTTGCACACTCTTGGCATTCTCTCCATGAGCTTCAAGAGGTAGTCACCTGAAATGGTTTTCACTTCACAGGTGTGCCTTATCAGGGTTAATTAGTGGAATTTCTTGCTTGCAGCCGACAGCCCTATTGGACAACTGTTAAAATTCATATTATGGCAAGAACCAATCAGCTAACTAAAGAAAAACGAGTGGCCATCATTACTTTAAGAAATGAAGGTCAGTCAGTCCGGAAAATTGCAAAAACTTGAAATGTGTCCCCAAGTGGAGTCGCGAAAACCATCAAGCGCTACAACGAAACTGGCACACATGAGGACCGACCCAGGAAAGGAAGACCAAGAGTCACCTCTGCTTCTGAGGACAAGTTCATCCGAGTCACCAGCCTTAGAAATCGCAAGTTAACAGTAGTTCAGATCAGAGACCAGATAAATGCCACACAGAGTTCTAGCAGCAGACCCATCTCTAGAACAACTGTTAAGAGGAGACTGCGCCAATCAGGCCTTCATGGTCAAATAGCTACTAGGAAACCACTGCTAAGGAGAGGCAATAAGCAGAAGAGATTTGTTTGGGCCAAGAAACACAAGGAATGGACATTAGACCAGTGGAAATCTGTGCTTTGGTCTGATGAGTCCAAATTTGAGATCTTTGGTTCCAACCGCCGTGTCTTTGTGAGACGCAGAAAAGGTGAACGGATGGATTCCACATGCCTGGTTCCCACTGTGAAGCATGGAGGAGGAGGTGTGATGGCGTGGGGGTGTTTTGCTGGTGACACTGTTGGGGATTTATTCAAAATTCAAGGCACACTGAACCAGCATGGCTACCACAGCATCCTGCAGCGACATGCCATCCCATCCGGTTTGCGTTTAGTTGGACCATCATTTATTTTTCAACAGGACAATGACCCCAAACACACCTCCAGGCTGTGTAAGGGCTATTTGACCAAGAAGGAGAGTGATGGAGTGCTGCGGCAGATGACCTGGCCTCCATAGTCCCTGAACCCCTGAACCCAATCGAGATGGTTTGGGGTGAGCTGGACCGCAGAGTGAAGGCAAAGGGGCCAACAAGTGCTAAACACCTCTGGGAACTCCTTCAAGACTGTTGGAAAACCATTTCAGGTGACTACCTCTTGAAGCTCATGGAGAGAATGCCAAGAGTGTGCAAAGCAGTAATCAGAGCAAAGGGTGGCTATTTTGAAGAAACTAGAACATAAAACATGTTTTCAGTTATTTCACCTTTTTTTGTTAAGTACATAACTCCACATGTGTTCATTCATAGTTTTGATGCCTTCAGTGAGAATCTACAATGTAAATAGTCATGAAAATAAAGAAAAGCATTGAATGAGAAGGTGTGTCCAAACTTTTGACCTGTACTGTGTATATATATATATATATATATATACACACACACATAACATTTTATAATTATAATTAAATATAATTATATAAGTATATATAATTATGTAATAATTATATAATATAATTTTTTATATTATATATAATTTGTCTTCGACATACTAATTTTTATGGACGTACCCTGTATGTTGGGGTATTTGATGAGTACGCTGAGTGCATATCTGATAGTTGTGCTGGTGGTCTCTGTTCCTGCCAGGAACAGATTCAACACTGTAGACACCAAGTTGTCATAGTGAAACTCTGATGTGGGTGTGTCCTTTTCCTAGATTGACAAAATTGCAACAATTTAATTAATGAAATACACATTTGATACAAAATTATATTGACATACATTTAATAAAAAACATTTCATGTTAAATGCTTCCCTGGAATATACTTAAGAAACAGAAATATATTTTGGCATGCATTTGTAAAATGTATTCTGAAGACCCGGTGCATTGGAAATTGATTTGAAATGCACCATGGCTCAATAAATAAATGAATGCATAAATAATATTTTTTTTATATCAAAGGTAAAGATACTATTTGCATTGACATAGGCTATATAAGCAGTCCCCTTTAACTAATGAAAAGCTGCAAATCGCAAAATTTGTACAAAACACATAAGTTATTGAAATACTAGAGTTGGGACATGATCCTTTATCAGCAGGGAGAATGGGCAGTTACTCAGTCAAGCATGCCATTTTGATGCACAAACAAGAAGCACCACAGGAGAAAGAAGGAAATCCTGCAGCACCATTATGAGCAAAGTCTGTCTTGATGGTACGTTTCCTCCTATTTCTGGTTCAATCTGCAATGTTGACAGGCCCAACACAACGGCAAAGACAGTGAAAGAATTACAAAGCAGACAGTCACATTTCTTGCAGACTTAGTTTGCCCTGTGCACAGTGGCAGCAAATATCTGTAGAGCACGAGATTTCAACCAATGGTCTGCACGCCAGGTCCATGAAGGTATTGCAGGTGCTTCCAGACCACATGTTAAACAATGATTTTGCATGCTGGAAGTGATTTTATTGATTGATTGATTGCTTGATTAATTGATTGATTGATTGATTCATTCATTCATTGTATTGACTCATTTCCAATTATTACCTCTTGAATAATCAAATTCGCCACCCTTGAAAATAGTAGCTATAGTCTAACTAGCATCTAAAACTAGTTAACTGATTATGCAAATGAAATACAATTTGTAAGTTTCCATTAAATTTCAAAGTGAGTTATAATAAGCTGACAATAAACTTTTCTTAAATTATACTGTTTAGATATTACAAGATAACATTGCAAGTAATGATCATCAAAGACCAACCTGACTGAGTCGTGTGAGGAAGCAGTCAATGTAATCTCTTGGAACACTGGGGTTTATTGTTTCCATGTGCTCCTGGATCTTCGTCATGATAAACTTTTTCACCTCCTCAGCCTGGGAGAAAACGGTGTGCTGGTGTCCTGGCAAACGTTCCATGAGCCAGGGAAAGACATTGTACATCTGTGGGAAGTAATCAGAGGGAGCCAGGATGTAGTTTTGGGGATTTTTTTTTTTTTTTTTTTTTTTGTCAGGATTTATGATAGGTACAAAAAGTGCTTTGAAGAATTTTAAAAAAGTTATGTTCAGTGATCAATATTTCAACAGTCCTGCTAGTTGTTTGTATGTGAGATCAAAGTGGTTGTATGGGATGTCTAAGTGACGGACAAACAGGGTCCAGCACCTGTACAACCTTCTACAGGTGCTGGATCAAAAATCAAACTAAAGGCAGGAATGAGACAAAATACCAACACACTGTACGAAGCTTCCAGCAGTTTTATTTGAGCAATGTTTTGATCACAATCAGTGTTGTACGTATTTGTATTTGAGGCTTTGTGTTGGTGGTTTGACAATGCCTGACTAAGATCACTGTTAGATCAAAACAACGAAATAAATTTGCAGGGAGCTATTGGTGCAGTTCTTTTGTCTCATTCCTGTCTTTAGTTTGATTTTTGATCCCACAATATTCGTTTAATGTTTTTTCTTCTACACATTAATTTTCAAAACAATAACTGCATGTGCCTGCAATTATCAGGTATCGTCCAATGCTGTCAGTACTGAGGATCGATCTGTTTTATAATTGGTAATTTTACTGTCGGTTGTTGATTAGGCCATCACTTTCATGAGCTATTTGCAAAATAAACTTCTGTTTTAAACCTATCCCCTCCCTGAATGTCATTTGCTCTTACCCCACCGAGAGGACTGCTGCCAAATTTAAGAATTTCAGAAATTATTTTGAGAAGACTGAGAAAGCGTTCGTCATCATAGCTGAAGCGTTGGCCAAACACCAGGCAGCAGATTACATTGGACACTGTGCAGCTCAAGAGGAACCTGGGATCAAAGGGCGCAGCTGGGGAAGAGAGAAAGACACAAGCAAAGCCTCAGTGGGACTTACGGTCCTGTGTTACAGCAGATTATGTAACATTCTATGTTTAGATTGCACATGCTACCACTCAAACAGAGACAAGGATTACAGGGGCAACTGCAGAGAGAGATACCCTGCAAGTTTCCAAAGTCTCTGAGTTTTTTCATGTGGTTGTTTTGGTGTTTAGTTCTATTTTGATAGCCATGTGTAGTTGTCGCTACTTAGAGGCTCCAGTAGGTTAATTATGAAAAAAAAAAAAAAAAAAAAAAAGCATTATCCCAATAAGTGACATTAAAGTTTCTAGGCCTTCCCCTCAGCCTCTCAGTGAACCTCTTCTTCTCAAGCATCTGTATCTAATTCTGTCTGTCACAACTTCTCTTAGGTGATGTCGACAGCAGCACCATTCAGCAGGTCCTTGGCTGCAACATAGCAGCACTTGAGTGTTGTTTTCAGCTGGTCGTTATGACACTTCTTCTGGGCTCCTTTTGACCACTGGCCATGATGTACTGTAGGTCGCCATACAGGATCTTGGTAGTCAAGGTAGTTGGTCATGAGGTATTGACACAAAAATGTCAACCATGCTCCTGGTCATGCCCCTTTCTGAAGCCACACCATGACTCTGGCAGCAGTGCCTGTGTGATGTTGTGTATCGGCTTGTGCAGCATAACCCTAGCCAGGATTTTAAAGCTTCTTATAAATGCTGAACAAACTTGACTAAACTTCTGTATGGAATGGCAATAAGCTCCTCCTCTGCCCTCCTGCTATCAACGTCATGCAAAGCTTCTCTGCATTCTGCAGATAAATGTATCCAAATTTCAGATGAATCGTGAGTGCTGCTGGCGCTGCAATCAGCACTGCGACAACAAATTGCAGCTTACCTTCACCGCATTTTCAAATCGGGGGACAGAAACAAAATAAGACAAGTAATCCAACAAGAGCCTTGTGAGTGTGAAATGCATCTCTCATTTGTTCTCCCCTTTTCATTTGGGTTTGTACAAGTTTGTCTACCATGTACCTGCAACCAGGACTGAGTTTGAACTCTCAACACCCTCAAAAGGTCAGAAATCACTTACTTCATTTTTATCACATTACAATACTCCAATAAAACACATGTTTAAATATGTGGAGTTGGATCTAAGAGCTGAAAAGTGTACATACCTTTCAATGTACCTATGTGAGTCACTAGATGCTGGCTCTCTTCTTGGATCCACTCTTCCATCCCTTTGCGTCCCATCCCAAAGTCTCGAAGTGTTGTGAGGGTGAAACGTCGCAATTGGCGCCAACGATCTCCATTACTAATTGCCAAACCTGAGAGGATGTAATACTGAAGCATAAATTAGGCTTTCTGACCAGCCACTGGTAGTATAGCATTACAGGAGTGCAGATGTTTCAATGGGAGCCACAAAAAAACAAACCATTTATTTCATGACATTGAAAACAGATGCAAAGCATCCTGTGTTACCATAGCCCTTGGTAACTTTGAGGAGGAGTGCCACCGGCCCCCTGCCTACGAAGTCATCTGCCTGGTCCACCAGTGCCTCCTTCACAGTGTCATATCCTACCAGAACCACAACCCGCTGCCAGCCTAAGTGCAAAGTCATCACAGGTCCATATTTTTCACTGAGCTGGAACAAGACATATAGTTTATTACTGCAAGAAACCTTTTCAATTTAATTGGTCAAAGAAAGTGCATCTTGATTTAAGGGGAAAATATGTCTTAAAAAAAAAAGAAAATAAAAGGCAGTCTGCCCTTAGTCTTTTTAGCATGTAAAACAGATTCAATCTCTCACCTTCAGCATGCTTTTGAAAGGCACATGTTTGTCCACCTGCAATAGGTTTCCTATGAGAGGGAGTCCAGTGGGCCCTGGAGGTAAAGGGTACTTTCTACGATTCTTCATACTCCACAGCCACAGTAGGGCTAAGATTAGCCCTGCCAAGATCAATGTACCAGAGAACTCCATAATTCTGTCTATAAGAAAATATCCCATTTTGTCTTCTAGTTGTCTCCAAGCTGGTTAAAAGATCTTTGTGTTTTTGGCTGTTGTCCTGTTGGCTTTTCAGAAGTTCAGTCTCTAGATATGATATCTAAGTTTAGACTTGTGGGGAGAGCTCTCAGGAATGTTGCAGCACTAGTTTGTTGCAACAATAGGACTCCAACTGTCAAGCTTTGGTTAGTTGAACCTTCACCCTCTTCCTTTCCTGAGGGCTAGAAGCCAGTGCCGAGGAAGACAGCTGCTGAAACACACAGTCATGGTGATATCAGGATTTATTCAGAGGTCACCTTTGGACTGCATGTCAGAATGGTATAGGCGGGGGGTGGTGGCTGATTTCAGAGAACAGGTCCAAAGGAAATAGAGCAAAACAGTGGAATGGAGAACAAAAAGATGACAAGAAAATTCAGCAAAATTATCACAGGGGCCAAAAAAAAAGTATACAACAAATACAGTGAAAAAATGATAACAAACACTATTGCTGTCACTCTGAAGCTGCATGTGTCCCAAAAGCACACTACATACTAACACTAAACAGTACCTAAAGTATACTCATTTCTACTGTACTCTTTTGGCAATTAGTATGACAAAAAGTCAACATACTGCACTAACCAGAAATGATGCAACAAATCAGCTGACTTTGGTGTCATATGATCCACATCTGGACGTCCTCTGCTGCCCTCCAACTTCAAATTTCAGACACATGCATCTTATTAACTTCTCATTCACTGTTGCTCCTTGAGTGATTACATACTACTGCAAAATACTGATCCAACTGAATATGTATGTTGACTATACTGCATTTTTATACTTTAACATTGTGTACACATTACATACTCAAAACATGGTTAGAATCAGTATGTAGTATGCTTTTTGGACAGGGGGTTAAGAGTTCTTCATAAATGGCCTTATAAATGGCATTTGTGTAGTTTGGAATCATGTAACTGTTCACCCAATTAACCTCAAGCCGTTCTGTGGCGTGGAAAGAGTGATACAACACAGACACATTGTTCAGAGCAAATCATGATCATGAATCATTTACCTGAGGGGCATGGGCTCAAACCCAGGAAGATCACCTTCATTAATTTATAGATTAGAAGAACAGATTTCCAAACAAATAATTAATAATTAACAATGCCCTTATATGAAGAGATATTAACACAAGGATTCTGGTGATAGCAAAAGGTCTTCAGAAGAGTTTTTTTTGTTTGTTTGTTTGTTTGTTTGTTTGTTTGTTTTGTTTTGTTTTGTTTTGTTTTTGTTTCCCTTAATTAAAACACAGTCAGTCCTCAGGAAGAGACAGGAATGATCTGATTTTGGAGATTTCTTTGAGATAAAAGAAGCATGACTGGACAACATTTTTCACTTGAGTGTCAAAATAGAGATCTGAATTTGGGCAAGTTGACCAACAGTACAATCTCCCATAAACAATGTTAATGTTTGTACATGGTGAGCTATTACACCTGTAAAGTTACAGCAGAAAAATCTAACCAGAATAACCTCTTGTCCTTTGGCTCATCAAAGGAATGTTCCTTTGTTTTTTTTTTGGTTTTTTGGTTGTTTTTTTTTTTGATAAATAAGATTTGATTGAGTGATTTTTCTCTTGCTGTATAGGGTCTAAAGCTGGTGATATCGGGCAGGCTAGGCTGTGTACGTACAGTTAGGTCCATAAGTATTTGGACAGTGACACAAAATTCATTACAGCATCACAACAGTGGATCTGAAATGTAGTAGTCAAGATGTGATTTAAGTGTCAGTTTTCAGCTTTAATTTAAGGGGTTGAACAAAAATATGGCATTAACCTTTTAGGAATTACAGCCAGTTTTCTATGTTGTCAACCCCTTTTCAGAGGACTCAAAAGTAATTGGACAAACTACAGTGGTATGAAAAAGTTTGGGCACCCCTCTGAAATTTCATGATAATTTGCTCTACCTTTATAAGAGAAGATCACAGCAACAAGATTTGTTTTCCTAAAGAGATGTAGACATTTGAGTGTTTTCCAGACCAAAATTCTTAGAGCAGCATTACATAGTTTTATTATAATAAAATAAAGTGTAAAAAATGTGATGTACAAAAGTTTGGGCACCCTTTTAATCACATTCATTTCAAGACCTGTAGGGATTCATAGCTGACAGGTTGCAGCATAAAATTGCTTTGATTAGCTCGTTAGACCTTCAAATACAAAGACAGGTGGAACCAATCATGAAAAAGGCTGTTTAACATAGGTAATTTCTGGCTGTGCTTGTCCTAGGTTCTTTCTTAGAGAGTGGCAACATGGGGGCCTCTAAACAACTCTCGACTGACCTAAAAACTAAGATAATTCATTATTATGAATTAGGAGAAGGGTACAAGAAATTATCTGAAAGGTTTGGACTGTCTGTCTCCACAGTCAGAAATGTAGTGCAAAAATGGAAGGTCCTTGTGAAGGAAAAAATACAGGAAAGGCACAGGCGAAGGATGGTTAGAATGGTCACTGACAAGCCACAGACCACCTCCAGAGAACTACAAGAACATCTGGCTGCTGATGGTGTAGTTGTTCATCGTTCCACAATCCAGCATACTTTGCACCAGGAAAAGCTCATTGGAAGGGTGATGCACAAAAAGCCTTTCCTGAGTGTTCGTCACAAGAAGAGTTGCATGAGGTATGCAAAAGCACATCTGGACAAGCCAGACGCATTTTGGAAAAAAATACTGTGGTCAGATGAGACTAAGATAGAGTTATTTGGTCAGAACAAGAGGAGGTACGCATGGCGAAAAAACACACTGAATTCCATAAGAAGAACTTATTGCCTACTGTGAAATTTGGTGGAGGGTCAATCATGTTATGGGGCTGTGTGGCTAGCACAGGTACTGGAAACCTTGTTAAAGCTGAGGGCCACATGAATTCCTCTCAGTATCAGCAGATTCTTGACAAGAATGTTCAAGAGTCAGTCACAAAGTTGAAGCTATACTGGGATTGGATTTTTCAGCAGGACAATGATCCTAAGCACTGTTCAAAATCCACCAAGGATTTCATGCAGAAGCACAAGTACAATGTTCTGGAATGGCCATCCCAGTCCCCAGACCTTAACATCATTGAAAATGTATGGATTGATTTGAAGCAGGATGTCTACACACAGAAGCCAAGAAACCTGACTGAACTGGAGGCGTTTTGTAGGAGGAATGGCCCAAAATACCACCTGCCAGACTTCAGGGACTTGTCTGTGGCTATAGGAGGCATCTACAGGCTGTTATTGCAGCAAAAGGAGGCTCTACTAAATATTAATGGAATTATTTCTTTGGGATGCTCAAATTTATGCACATGCCTATTTTCGTTTAAATGCACATAAAAATGTTTCTGTTGGACCAATAAAAATGATTTCACTACTGAGATGTTTCTGTTTCCATCAGGTATAACATATGTTAAAATGAAGTTGCTGCTTCAAAAGCTCAGCAAGTGACACACTGATGCAGTGATTTTCCTAAGGGGTGCCCAAACTTTTTCATACCACTGTATATATATTATACATAACTATAATTATAAGCCTTCAGTTGCTGCTTGTTTGTGGGTCATTTGGCCTTCAATTTGGTCTTCAGCAAGTGAAAAGCAGCTCAACTGGGTTGAGGTCTGAGGACTGACTTGGCCACTGTTTGTAGCACAAGCATCGTTGCTTGCAGGGCATTTCTGCGTTGCTCACCTCCGCCGGTGCCATCAAGGCCAGCTGCAGGGTCATCAGCTGGGAGCCACCCATCTCAGATGTTTCGCCCCTTTAAACCCAGAATCCCTCTTGGTGGTGGGGCAGCGATAGGGATGTCCCCTACCGCCCCCTGCAGCTGGCCTCACGATTCTCTTTCCCATCATGTGTCTTTCCTTCAGAGCCAAATCCAAAAGCTCCCTTGCTCTGCTTCCTCAGCCAGTTCCTTGAGAGCCCTCCTCTGCCTGGACCCGATGATTCTGAGAGTCTTCAGGAATTGCTGTAGAGCCGTTCCAGTGAAGCCTCTGCAGCTGACTTCAACAGGGTAGGTGTACGCCTTCCACCCAGCCTCTGTGCATGCTGCAGCCATCTCGCTGTACTTCTCCTTCTTCCTCTCGTAGGCTGCTTCCGTGCCTTCTTCCCATGGCACGGTGAGTTCGGCCATGATCACCATTCTTGCAGCGGTTGACCACAGGACAATGTCTGGCCTGAGCGATGTTGCCGTAATCTCGTGGGGGAACTGGAGCTGCTGATCCAAGTCAGCCCTCATACTCCACTCACCTCCAGGTGTCAGGATAGACCACTTCCCCCTGACTGTTGTTCTGCTCCCCTGTTCCCTGCCTGATGAAGTGGATCCGTGGTTGGGAGCTTGATGGACTGCCCTTATGTGCCTCGATTCTGCGCACTTCCAAGATCTCAGCCAGTTTTCGCAACACCCGGTCATGGTGCCATCAGTACCAGGTTAGAGCTTCTTTACAGCCTGTTAGAATGTGCTGCAAGCTGGGGTTCTGGGCGTCACAGAGATGGCAGTTTGTTTCAGAGCCATACCACAGGTGGAGGTTTCTGGGACTTGGGAGGGTGTCAAATGCAGACCTGATGAGGAAGCTCAGCCTTGCCTGAGGGATCCTCCACATATCAGCCCATGTTATGTCCCTGTTGGTGACTGCTTCCCAGGTAGTCCACCTTCCTTGGTGCTGTTGACTCACAGCTATGATCTTATAGCCCTTCTCCTCCAGTCTGGTCACTTCCGACACCACAAGCTCTTTCCTCTCCTTTCTGGAGGCTCGAGACCACAGCTTAGGTGCTGGGCCCCATCCGAGCCCAGTCTTGCCTGCAACCACCCAGCTATCTCCTAATGTTTCAGCTGGCTGATGGCTTGTGCCACTGCTTGTTCGGCTTTCCACCTTCACCCTATTCGAACTGGGACCGCGGCATTTTCCATGCACCGGTAAGCTGAATCTTTCAGCTCGAAGATGATATATAAGTTCAAAAATAGCAAAAGGAAAATCAACCAACTTACAAAAAATGCTTAGTCTCAAGCAAACAGTCCTAAAAGAACAGCTGTCTTTCTGATTATAATTTAGGGCAGAGCTCTCAAGAGCATCGTGCTGCACACCATCTTCACTCTCCCCTCACTCAAGGCAGACTGATCTTATATTACCTGAACCTGGCCTCTCCTTATTGGACCAAACCATCTATTCTGCAGATGGCACCTCAGCCACATATGGGATAACAATGTTATTGTTATTGTTATCCCATATAAGGCTGAGGTTAAACACCTGACCTCCCCACCAATTAGTTAAACTAACCAGTCTAGTCTAGTGAACAGCATGAACTGATGAAGCCACTTGGATAAGGGGCAAAACGTCTTCTAAGACATATAACTAAGTCCATTCGACCTCATTTCAATTTCCTTGAGATCTCTCTGATAGATTTTTTCGCCTTTTGAGCCTAATGATGGCCTCCTTCACTTGGTTATGATAAACAGCTAACAAATGCAAATGCAAACATTTGGAATGAAAACATTTATTTTCTTACTTTTTCATGGAATAACGAGGGAAAAGGCTACACTTAGCCAAGAAACTGTCTTTTAGTCAAGTGTCCAGTTACTTTTGAGCCTCTGAAAATGGGGTGACAACATAAAAAAATGGCTGTAATTCATAAACAGCTAATGCCATATTTTTGTTCAACCCCTTAAATCAAAGCTCAGTGTCTGACTTCAATCACGTCTTGATTACTCCATTTCAAATCCATTGTGCACTGTGTGATGTACAAGGGCAAAATTGTGAATATTGTGTCCCTGTACAAATACTTACGGACCTGAGTGTAAAATAGCCCTGCTTTGTCTTTGCTATTGTGTGTCATGTGTTTGTTTCTGTTTTCTCCTGGTTTTGTTTTGCCTGACTCAATGTGGACCGGTTAATTTTAGGTTGGCTCATTTTTGTCAGACATGTTTGTGATGAACGACTATATGAATGTGAACTTAGTACTGTTTACTTACCTCTCTCACTTTAGTGCAGGAACCAAACCCCCAAAATTAGGATATACCCCTATGCGGGGTAGAACACAATGGGACAATTTTTATATCTTTAAGATGTCCCCGACATGAAATGGATTGTCCCAAATTTTACTTTTACTGCAAAGGTCATGAAATTTATCCATGAAGTCCAAAGGGCCCCTTATTACACCATTTGGTACAGTGACTCACCACATAGCCAAAAAAAAGTGCTAAAAAAAAACAAAAAACACCTGCCCTCAAAGAGGGACAAGTCAATGCTTTGTCATTTTCTACCTGCTGGTTGGTTTTACTTCATACTTACACAGATGGTCTACAGGTAGTGTCCCTACATCCCAAAGCAGCCAGAATGCCAATATTTATTCTATTGTGAATCAGCAGCCTTTTATGTAAGGCCTTATTATAGGCGAGAATAGCAAAAAGTTACATTTTCTGAGGAATATTCACATGTAATTCTGGTCCTACTCTTCTATCAGGGGTAGAACCAAACTTGACCTTGTTTTTTCATAACTTTTATTTGTCCTCTTCATGAAATGGATGGTCACAAGTTTTACTTTAACTGCAAAAGTCATGGAATTCTTCAATAAAGTGATTCATCACATTTGCAAAAAAGGGCATAAAGTATCCACCTTCCCTGAAAAAGGGAGTTCAAAGTTATTCCTGAACCATTTTCCACCTGCTGGTTGGATTTATTTATTTGCACATATTGTCTACAGGTAGGACCCCAATAGCCAAGCAACCAGAAAAATATAAAGTATGCTTGTATTGTGAATAAGCCGGCTTTTATAGGCTTCTAGGCCTTGTTAAAATCAGGAAAAGTCTTTTTTTTCCCCCCAATTTCCCCCAAGTTACCCTCTAATTCTGATCTATTAACACTGAAAAATGTCTACAAATACAACAAAATGACTGCTTAATAACAGGAAATACAATTTGATACCATGTTTTTTAACCAATTCATATTCATAATTATGGAATCTATTGATGATTTTCAGGTAGGCTTAGGGTTAGGGTTAGGTTTAAGATATCAGTGAAGATATCAGTGTCTCAGGGTTTGGGTTGGATGGGTTGGTTTGCACATAATACATATGCAAAAACTGAGTTTGAATTATTGCTCTATTCCACTCATAGACTGTGTTATCAAGTAACTAGTGATGCTACTACCTTGATGTGCACTTAATACATTTATATTTGTTGCATGTAAGGGCATTTTTGTAATAATCAAGAATGGGTTGAAACAGATATTAAAAATTATATACAATATATAGCCACAAGCGGCAATTGACAGGGTCCAAGCAGCATAAGAACATTACAAATTCACAATAATTTATCTCTTGTGGATAAAATTCTGGGGGGAAAAAAATCACAGAACATTCTGCTCATATGGCCCAAAAAAAATTGTTTGATTGAACATTTGACAAAATAATAATGTTGTGCATACACCAGTAATTACAGTAAGCCAGTGAAAGTCACTGCTGACTCATAGCTGAGCACTATTTGTAACATGTAATATCTAGAAGCAAGATGTTGAAAATAGGATTTTGAGAAAATCGAGAAGAAGTTGCAAAATTTGACTTTTTTTTTTTTTAACAAAAGACAGCATATCGAAAACAAAAACAAAAGGGTTGTAGCAGCTTCACAGTTTGGAACCCTAACTCCAGAGCACTCTCAAAATCGTATTTGAAAAGCGGCCATTCCTTTACTGTAAAGTTTCTGATGTTCCTGCCTATCACATCCGAGAGTTAACAACAAGCAGCCACACAGTGTTTCCTGCTGAATCAAAAGCAGAGGCCCCGATGATAAACACTGGATGGAACTCCTGACTGGCTCATCTGGGGGTGGCGATGATTTGGTGTCTGCGGGGCAGATTGGCGAAGCTGCTGTACTCGGGACTGAGGTCTACACTGTCAGGGCCTCCAGGGCAGGAGAAGGTGAACCGCTGCAGCAGAGCTACCAGGAAAAGGAATAATTCCATGCGAGCCAGAGACTCTCCAACACAGGCTCTCTTTCCTTGAGTAGAGAGACAGTAATTTATTTGCAGGAGGTTGTTGTTGATCATTAACATGAGCACTGATAACCTCACCAAGCACTGAGATTTCTGGCTCTCAAACTCTCTTTCCAGCTGATTCAGTGTTTTGGAACAAAATATCCAATTTGACCATAGCTCTGGGCCATATAGATATGCGGATAAGTACTAAAACATACCCATAACTGACTCAGCCATATATTTTATATCCTTGATTTAATTGTTAGCTAGACTGCATGCAACATTACAACATCGCTAATTACTGGTATGAGCCAAAAAGGCTGAAATCCACTCCACTACAGTGTAGTGGGTAGTTTTCTCACAAATATTAATGCATTACATATATTTTGAAACTTTTAATGTGAGAGTTTCTGAGTTTTGTCTTTTACCTGCAGAAAATGGCAGAAATGCAGGATTTTTCTTAAAGTTGCCATTCTGGTCCAGGAAGTGCTGGGGATTGAAGGACCATGGGGTCGCCCACTGCTTGTCTTCTCTCAGTACAGAGTGCAGCATGGGAAGGATAACTGTGCCCTGTTGAAACAAGCTATGATGTTTACCTGATAACAAGATTATGCAGTAGGTTGTACAGGCTTCATTTAATTCTCTGACAAATATTAATATATAGTTACAGCCTGCATCTATCTCTATACCTTGGGAATTATATAGCCTCTGAAACAGATGTCCTGGAGTGCGTAGTGAGGGACGCTTAAGGGGACAATGTCCAGGAAACGCTGCACCTCATGGATAACTGCATCTGTGAAAGGGAGGGATTTCCTATCCTCCATACTGGGACGACACTCTTGTCCAATGACAGTGTCAATCTCCTGCTGCATTTTCTCTGAAAGGTCAAAATACATTGACTGTAAACAATAGTTTGTGTGTGTGTGCGTGTGTGTGTGTGTGTGTGTGTGTGTATACTGTATATACATACATATATAATTTTATAATAATAATTAAGTGTAATTATATAAGTATGTAAGTATATATAATTATATAATAATTATATAATATAATTTTTTAATGTCTTTGATATACTAATTTTTGTGGACGTACCCTGTATGTTGGGGTATTTGATGAGTACGCTGAGTGCATATCTGAGAGTTGTGCTGGTGGTCTCTGTTCCTGCCAGGAACAGAACCAACACTGTAGACACCAAGTTGTCATAGTGAAACTCAGATGTGGGTATGTCCTTTTCCTAGAGTTACAAAATTGCAACAAATTCATTAGTAAAATACACATTTGATACAAAATTATATTGGCATACATTTTGATAAAATACATTTCACATTACATGCTTCTCTGGAATACATTTCAGAAGCAGAAATATATTTTGGCATGCATTTGTAAAATGTATTCTGAAAACCCAGTGCATTGGAAATTGATTTGAAATGCACCATGGCTCAATAAATAAATAAATAAATAAATAATTGTCTTATATCAATGATAAAGGTACCATTTGCATTGACATAGGCTATATAAGCAGTCACCTAAGGCAGCCACTGGCAAGGTATAGCACACTGTTTTGTTTATCATTACATTATTTATTTTAAAGAAGGTTTTATGCTCATGTGCAGCCCATTAGCTGTGTCTCACTACCACTCTCCTCCTCCCACTTGGCACCTGCCTTTGGTGCACACAGGAGTCGGGTAGCAATTGACTCAGGTGCTGGGACAGGAACTATATATCAAAAAGCACTGCACCACAATAGAGGGTATATCTTAAGTTGTCAACACACAAAATGCAGGGAGCCATAGGTGACTGGTCCCTCCTCTATTTCACAAACACAAAAAATGCTTCAATCCATCCTTGAGATGTATCTTAGAACCTAAATATCTGGATCAACCAGTGACTACTGGGAGCAAACCAGTTGACAACCAAGAACAGATTGGTGACTACTGGAGAGTCAGTTGACAGCACGGAAAGACGGCTACTTGGACAAGTCGGGCTAGAACCCCTACTTGCATCCCCAGTGAGGAGGAAACCAAACTAAGCTACAAGCAAACCTTAAGGAACATACCCCCAGGGGATCCCGAGAGGGGGGTGGAATGAGATCCCCATCAGGATGGACCCAAGGCTTTTGACCCATGCAAACGGACAAACGACGATGACTGGAAGATGCATCTGTGGCAAAGAGCAACCTGATCTCACAGAAATCCGTGAAATGAGCACGACCTCTTAACAGCGCATTGCGTGCTCCTGGCACATAACCTGTTATAATTACGTGTGGCCACCACAGAAACAGTGTCCACTGAAAGTCTATTAGGATCCGTGTTGTGTGGTCACCACGCAAACAGCGTCCACTGAAAGTCAATTAGGATCCGTGTCGTATGGCCACCACGCAAACGCTGTCCACTGAAAGTCACTTTCATGTGGGTGGTAGTTCATAGATCCCGGAAGTGCAAATTTAATCAAAATAAAATAATAAAATAAAAAATAAAAAATCGCCAGTTTTCTAAACTAGGCCTACCATATTGACCCGCATAAAAGACGACCCTGATTTTAAGATGACCCCTCTTTTTCAAGACCATTTTTTGGAAAATAGGCTACTTTTTATATGGACAAAATCTTGTTTGAATAAAAAAGCCACCGGCCTGCATCAGGCGGGTCGGCCGCGGCACCGGCTGGTACCGCGCCCACCCGGTCAGGTCTGCGGGATCTGACAGGTGAGTGGTCAGTGCCGCGGTTGGCCCGCCTGGTGCCATGGCCGGTAGGAGTAGTAACATGGAAGGGCGCAAGCCAGTAACCGCCACTGTATAGTTTATAATGTCATCATTTTCATATTTTTCTAGTCCACAAAAATCACATTTTAAGCCATTTTGAAATCAATGAATGAAATTTTATTTTAATCTGAAAAACACCGGCGTTACCAAGGCAACGCGCTTCATGCTACCTGATGACTCCCGGCTTCTCGGCTTCAAAGACGTCACGCCGTGGGTGGTGGTTCATAGATCCCGGAAGTGCAAATTTAATCGGTATTCTGAAAAAAAGGTCTGATTATTAGCCATAACGTTGTAACCACCCAAGGCAGACTTACCACGAGCTATGAGGTTGTGTAACGATGGCATGTGTCCACAAGTCCCGTATAATATCAACTTTATTTTAAGAAAACACGTTTTATTTGCGATATCATATCACGGAGAAGCACTACATTACCCATAATCCTAGTGTTTATCAGCGACGTGTCTGATTTGACAGCTTTCATCAATAAAGTCAATAAAATCTAATAAAGTGCATGAAAGTTGATAATATGCTGATATGTTACGCCATTGAACACAACCCTTTCAGTCAGCGAAACAGAGTGGGTGGAAAAACCATGGAAACACGTCAAAAATAGCACTAAAGATTTATATAGCCTATATATATATTTTTTTTTTCATAACACATCTTTACTCGTGGTATAAACATAGGCTACATGTTAAGGTTATGCTTTTGCTGTTGAAAAACTACCTTATGTATGGTTTTTAAACCTAAATTCACAATGTTTATCCTAACCCGAAAGAGGGGTACCAGAACTACAATTCGTGCAGAGTTGCAACACACAGAGGTGTCCTGCGCCATAGCTTTTGTAGTTCTAACATGTTATGTCTATTATGTGATGTTGTGATCACTAATTTTGCAATCTTAATCAAAGTTTTTGGGTGTGGGAACAACGCCTGAATGGTCAGATTTTAATTTTTTTTTTCTTAAGATAGTGACATCATGTTTTTTCCATGTTTTGACACTAGTCGGTGGCGCCCCCTATTGGTTTGCCATCGGGCATGATAGTAGAGGTCAAGAGCTTTCCAAAAATGTTGACCCCATGTCTGTGCCATTTTTTGTTGCTGCACTGTAAGCCTTTAAAAGTGTCTCAGGTGCAAGGTTCAAAGGGCACTCGTGGGGAGCAGGAACTGCTCCCCTGGAGAGCTCCCGCAGCACTCGTGGGGAGCAGTAACGGCAAGAAACGGCAAGAAACCCTACACCAAAAACCATAGGGCCATCAAGATCCAGCAGCTGCGGCAAGAATTGAGAACACTAACAAAGCAGTACAAGGCGGCAAGTGAGGAAGAACGCCAGCCACTTGCAGAGTTACGTGAAATAAGAAGGAAGACGCTCATGACAGCTCGCCGTGCAGAGTGGCACAGAAGACGAAGGAAGGAGAGGGCTAAGAAGCGAGCATCCTTCATTGCCAACCAGTTCAGCTTCACCAAGAAGTTGCTTGGTAACAAGCAGAGTGGCCATCTTGAGTGCTCCGCAGAGGATGTTAACAACTTCCTACTTAATACCCTGACTGACCCGCTAAGAGAACAAGAGCTTGGCCCCAACAACAGTGTTAGACACCAAGGAACCAAGCTGGAAAGAGGTCCAGGAAGTCGTGAAGACTGCCAGATCTGCCTCGGCCCCTGGGCCCAGTGGGGTTCCATACAGTGTGTATAACCGGTGTCCGAAACTCCTACAGCAGCTGTGGAAGATCCTAAGAGTGATCTGCCAGAGAGGGAGAGTAGCCAACCAGTGGACATGTGCTGATGGTGTGTGGATCCTCAAAGAGGAGGATTCCAAAGAACTTGACCACTTCAAGATCATATCACTGCTCAGCACAGCGGGCATGATATTTTTCAGCATCTTGTCCAGCATGACCAGACCTGGTCATCTTTTCAGATTCCACCAAACAAGTGATCATGTGGGAGCTGACCGTGCCCTGGGAAGAGCATATGGAGGAGGCACATGAGAGGAAGCTGGCCAAATACGCAGAGGTAGTGGAGTTGTGCAGGAGCTGGGGATGGAGGGCTCAGTGTGAGCCAGTGGAGTTGGGATGCCGTGGATTTTCGGGATGTTCCATGTGTAAAGCTCTGACAGGACTTGGCATTTCTGGAGCTGCAAAGAGGCGTGCTTTACGATCAATCGCCGACACCGCAGAGAAAGCCACATGGTGGCTTTGGTTGAAGAGGGTGAGCCCGTGGACTGTTGCTGCTGGGATGCAATCCGGGACTTGATCAACCCCGGATGGGTCACGTGGGTGAGGGGGTATGACGTTGAAAGACCCGAAACTCCAAATCATCCCAGGAACATCACTGATGACGTATTGCAGCACATACTTGAGATGTATCTTAGAACCTATGGAATTGTACTGTAACTAATGAAAAGCTGCAAATTGCACAATTTGTACAAAACACATAAGTTATTGAAATACCAGAGTTGGGACATCATCCTTTATCAACAGGGGGAATGGGCACTCTCTGTTTCTATCCTTGAACAATATCCTTACATGTTTTTGTAAATCGTTACTCTTGTGCCCTAGTCGCTTCTTGACTCAATATAGACTTCAATTATAATCACGAGTAACCAAAAAGGAGCTGGAAATATGTCATATAATTTGTATGTGATTTTTGAATGCTCAATAAAGAAACATGAGAAAAAAACAGGGGGAATGGGCAGTTACTCAGTCAAGCATGCCATTTTGATGCACAAACAAGAAGTACCACAGGGGAAAGAAGGAAATCCTGCAGCATCATTATGAGCAAAGTCTGTCTTGATGGTACGTTTCCTCCTATTTCTGGTTCAATCTGCAATGTTGACAGGCCCAACACAACAGCAAAGACAGTGAAAGAATTACAAAGCAGACAGTCACATTTCTTGCAGACTTAGTTTGCCCTGTGCACAGTGGCAGCAAATATCTGTAGAGCACGAGATTTCAACCAATGGTCTGCACGCCAGGTCCATGAAGGTATTGCGGGTGCTTCCTGACCAAACGTTAAAAAATGATTTTGCATGCTGGAAGTGATTTTATTGATTGATTGATTGATTGATTCATTCATTCATTCATTCATTCATTCATTCATTCATTCATTTATTGTATTGACTCATTTCCAATGATTACCTCTTGAATAATCAAATTCACCACCCTTGAAAATAGTAGCTGAAAATATTAACTGATCATGCAAATGAAATACAATTTGCAAGTTTCCATTAAATTTAAGTCATAATAATTGAGTCATAATAAGCTGACAATAAACTTTTCTTAAATTATATTGTTTCGATATGATAACATTGCAAGTAATGATCATCAAAGACCAACCTGACTGAGTCGTGTGAGGAAGCAGTCAATGTAATCTCTTGGAACACTGGGGTTTATTGTTTCCATGTGCTCCTGGATCTTCGTCATGATAAACTTTTTCACCTCCTCAGCCTGGGAGAAAACGGTGTGCTGGTGTCCTGGCAAATGTTCCATGAGCCAGGGAAAGACATTGTACATCTATGGGAAGTAATCAGAGGGAACCAGGATGTAGTTTTGGGGATTTTTTTTTTTTTTTTTTTGTCATGATTTATGATAGGTACAAAAAGTGCTTTTAAGAATTTCATGTAAAAAATAAATAAATAAATAAAAATAGCACACTTTGTATGTGAGATCAAAGTGGTTGTATGGGATGTCTAAGTGATGGACAAATTTGCTATTGGTGCGGTACTTTTGTCTGATTCCTGCGTTTAGTTTGATTTTTGATCCCACAATATTTATTTAATATAATAAACATTTAAGTATGATTTACAGACCCTGTACTGCTTTTACAAATATCTCAATGATAATAATTGTTATTTTTCTACTTTATCTATGTATCTCTCTATGTAGTAGATTTTTATAATGTTGTTTTATTTCTTCTTCTTTTTTTTTTTGGATGACTTATGTGATTTATGATATATATTTGAATTAACTGTTGATGTGTTGATGCAAGTATCAGATTCTGTCCAGTTGCTAGGCTGAGCCTACCTGGACTCTTAAAAAAATGGGGCAAGTAGTATATGACTATTTTTTTCTATTTCTTCCATGTATTTTTCTATGCACCTGTATACGCTGCTTGTTGTTTTTGCTCTTCTCATAGGGGAATGCTCTGTCCCACATGTGGGAGCATCAGACAGTGTTGTCCAGCTCTGCTCTGATTGGTCCAGTTTGAGATTAGACTGACTTTCAATCATGTAGATCACATCAATGTCTGATGAGGATCTCTGTTAGATCGAAATGTTCCTCAAATAAAATTGCTGGAAGCTATCAGTGCAATGTCTGAGTGATATTCTGTTCAACAGAAATATTGCCTTGTTTGTATTGTTCGTATGGGGATAATTCTACCTCTTGTTGTTGTAGATTTTCCAACCAGAGTAAATTCTTCCTACGACAGTGTAGCACAGTCATACAAATACTGTGCTCGCCCAACTTAACAATGAACATATAATATGACACAGAAACTTTTATTGAACTTAAAATTTAAAAATTCAAATTCATTAAAAATTTCAGTGTTTTTGTTATTTTATCTCATTGTATTATAATGTTTTATTTTTGTGAAGTGCTATGTGTGTTTTATTTTTTTTCAAAAAGTGCTATAGAAATAAAGGTAATAGTAGTGGTAGTGGTGATGGTTTTTCTTCTACACATTATTTTTCAAAACAATAACTGCATGTACCTGCAATTATCAGGTATCATCCAATGCTGTCAGTACTGAGGATTGATCTGTTTTATAATTTGTGATTTTGTCGGTTGTTGATTGGGCCATCACTTTCATGAGCTATTTGCAAAATCAACTTCTGTTTTGCTCCTGTTCCCTCCCTGAATGTCATTTGCTCTTACCCCACCGAGAGGACTGCTTTCAAATTCAAGAATTTCAGAAATTATCTTGAGAAGACGGAGAAAGTGTTCGTCATCGTAGCTGAAGCGTTGGCCAAACACCAGGCAGCAGATTACATTGGACGCCGTGCAGCTCAAGAGGAAGCTGGGATCAAAGGGCGCAGCTGGGGAAGAGAGAAAGACACAAGCAAAGCCTCAGTGGGACTTACAGTCCTGTGTTACAGCAGATTATGTAACATTCTGCATTCATGGTCGTCGACTTTCGGAGAATATACCGAAAGGGACAAAGTCGGCTACGCTTGCTTAGCAGACTGAGATCATTTGGCGTCTGTAGATGACTTTTAAAGACCTTTTATGACAGTACTGTAGCATCAGTTGTTTTTTTATTCTGTTACGTGTTGGAAGGGGGGAGCTCAGAAAGGGACAGGAAAAAAAATAAACAAGCTGATTAAGAAAGCGAGTTCTTTCCTGACGTGACCTCTTGAGTCTGTGGAGCCGGTGGGAGAGAGAAGAATGTTGCATAAACTGTCATCTATAATGGACAACTCCTCCCACCCCCTGCATGTGACGGTAAGCACCCTGGAGAGCTCCCGCGGCGGCAGCCGGAAACAACCCCAGTGTAAAACAGAGCGTTTCCGGAAGTCTTTTATCCCGATGGCAGTCAGACTAACAGCTCCATGTAGTCTCATTGTAGTTGTTGTGGTTGTTGGTGTTGTTGTTGTTTCTGCTGTAATCATCAAGTGTCGGTCACATGACACACAGCCATCCACTGTAGCACTTTAACTTTAAATTGTTTTTTATGTTTTTATCTACCACTGAACACTTTTTAATGCTATTTTAATGTTATTTTATCCAGCAAGCAGAGCACAGTTTCTTTAATGCTTCTCATGTAATTTCTTTATTTATTGTTCGTCTGTCCTGTTGCCTTTTTATGATGTGCTGCTGTGATAAATGAATTTCCCCCTCGGGGATGAATAAAGTCTACCTTACCTTATCTTACCTTATGTTTAGATTGCACGTTACCACTCAAACAGAGACAAGGATTAAAGGGGAAACTGCAGAGAGAGATACCCTGCAAGTTTCCAAAGTCTCCAGTGTCTTCAATTTTTGACTTTAAGTTTTTGAGGGCCATTTTTTCATGTGGCTGTTTTGGTGTTTAGTTCTATTTTGATAGCCATGTTTAGTTGTCACTACTTAGAGGCTCCTGTAGGTTGATTATGAAAAAAAAAAAATCATTAACCCAATAAGTGACATTAAAGGCCTTCCCCCCAGCCTCTCAGTGAACTTCTTCTAACTCTGTCTGTCACAACTTCTCTTAGGTGATGTTGACAGCAGCACCATTCAGCAGGTCCTTGCAGGTCCTGCAACATAGCAGCACTTGAGTGTTGTTTTCAGCTGGTCCTTATGACTCTTCTTCTGGGCTCCTTTTGACCACTGGCCATGATGTACACTATTTTGCCAAAAGTATTCACTCAGCTATCCAAATCATTGAATTCAGGTGTTCCAATCACTTCCATGGCCACAGGTGTATAAAATCAAGCACCTAGGCATGCAGACTACTTCTACAAACATTTGTGAAAGAATGGGTCGCTCTCAGGAGCTCAGTGAATTCTAGCGTGGTACCATGACAGGATGCCACCTGTGCAGTAAGTCCAGTCATGAAATTTCCCCGCTACTAAATATTCCACAATCAACTGTTAGTGGTACTATAACAAAGTGGAAGCGATAGGGAATGACAGCAACTCAGACATGAAGTGGAAGGCCACGTAAAATCACAGAGCGGGGTCAGCGGATGCTGAGGCACGCTACAGACCTCCAAACTTTATATGATCTTCAGATTAGCTCAGATTAGCGTAGAGAGCTTCATGGAATGGGTTTCCATGGCCGAGCAGCTGCATCCAAGCCTTACATCATCAAGTGCAATGCAAAGCTTCGGATGCAGTGGTGTAAAGCACGCTGCCACTGGACTCTAGAGCAATGGAGACGAGTTCTCTGGAGTGACCAATCACGCTTCTCCATCTGGCAATCTGATGGACGAGTCTGGGTTTGGCGGTTGCCAGGAGAACGGTACTTGTCTGACTGCATTGTGCCAAGTGTAAAGTTTGGTGGAGGGGGGATTATGGTGTGGGGTTGTTTTTCAGGAGTTGGGCTTGGCCCCTTAGTTCCAGTGAAAGGAACTCTTGCTTCAGCATACCAAGACATTTTGGACAATTTCATGCTCCCAACTTTGTGGGAACAGTTTGGAGATGGCCCTTCCTGTTCCAACATGACTGCACACCAGTGCACAAAGCAAGGTCCATAAAGACATGGATGAGCCAGTTTGGTGTGGAAGAACTTGACTGGCCTGCACAGAGTCCTGACCTCAACCCGAGAGAACACCTTTGGGATGAATCAGAGTGGAGACTGTGAACGAGGCCTTCTCGTCCAACATCAGTGTCTGTCCTCACAAATGCACTTCTGGAAGAATGGTCAAAAATTCCCATAAACACACTCCTAAACCTTGTGCAAAGCCTTCCTAGAACAGTTGATGCTGTTATAGCTGCAAAGGGTGGGCTGACATCATATTAAATCCTATGGTTTAAGAATGGGATGTCACTCATGTTCAAGGCAGACAAGCAAATACTTTTGGCAATATAGTGTAGGTCACCATACAGGATCTTGGTAGTCAAGGTAGTCGGTCATGAGGTATTGACACGAAAATGTCAACCATGCTCCTGGTCATGCCCCTTTCTGAAGCCACACCATGACTCTGGCGGCAGTGCCTGTGTGATGCTGTGTATCAGCCTGTGCAGCATAACCCTAGCCAGGACTTTAAAGCTTCTTATAAATGCTGACTAAACTTGAGTCTTAAAGTAGCATTGCTAGGAAATAGCATCCCAGTCCTAGACCTCAGCAATATTGGTGGAACATTCTGGTACAGAGATAACCTCCATCCTTGAGTAGCTCTGCATGGATACTGACCGTGCCAGTGGACTTGCTGTTGCAAGAATCTGGATCCACATCTGCATTCTCCTTTCTTCTCATAGATGGTCTGAGTTTTTACTTTATAACATTAAAATGTGGATGTAAGACGTTGGGGTCTGTGAGTCTTCTTTCCACAATGCAGATTAAAGCCAGCCTGTTGTTATTTTCTGGATTTCAACTTCTACATTTCTGTATGGAATGGCAATAAGCTCCTCCTCTGGCCTCCTGCTATCAACGTCATGCAAAGCTTCTCTGAAACAGGGCATTCTGCAGATAAATGTATCCAAATTTCAGATGAATCGTGAGTGCTGCTGGCACTGCAATCAGCACTGCAACAACAAATTGCAACTTACCTTGCAGCTTAAAGTCTGCAGGTTCACCGCATTTTCAAATTGGGGGACAGAGACAAAATAAGACAAGTAATCCAACAAGAGCCTTGTCAGTGTGAAATGCATCTGTCATTGGTTCTCCCCTTTTGTCTACCGTGTACCTGCAACCAGGATTGAGTTTGAACTCTCAACACCCTCAAGAGGTCAGAAATCACTAACAGCATTTTTATCACATTACAATACTCCAAAAAAAAAACCAAAAAAAAAAAAAAACACATGTTTAAATATGTGGAGTTGGATCTAAGAGCTGAAAAGTGTACATACCTTTCAATGTACCTATGTGAGTCACTAGATGCTGGCTCTCTTCTTGGATCCACTCTTCCATCCCTTTGCGTCCCATCCCAAAGTCTCGAAGTGTTGTGAGGGTGAAACGTCGCAATTGGCGCCAACGTTCTCCATTACTAATTGCCAAACCTGAGAGGATGTAATATTGAAGCATAAATTAGGCTTTCTGACCAGCCACTGGTAGTATAGCATTACAGGAGTGCAGATGTTTCAATGGGAGCCACAAAAAACAAATCATTTATTTCATGACATTGAAAACAGATGCAAAGCATCCTGTGTTACCATAGCCCTTGGTAACTTTGAGGATGAAGGGCACTGGCCCCCTCCCTACGAAGTCATCTGCCTGGTCCACCAGTGCCTCCTTCACAGTGTCATATCCTACCAGAACCACAACCCGCTGCCAGCCTAAGTGCAAAGTCATCACAGGTCCATATTTTTCACTGAGCTGGAACAAGACATATAGTTTATTACTGCAAGAAACCTTTTCAATTTAATTGGTCAAAGAAAGTGCATCTTGATTTAAGGGAAAAATATGTGTCTTAAAAAAAGAAAATAAATGGCAGTCTGCCCTTAGTCTTTTTAGCATGTAAAACAGATTCAATCTCTCACCTTCAGCATGCTTTTGAAAGGTACATGTTTGTCCACCTGCAATAGGTTTCCTATGAGAGGGAGTCCAGTGGGCCCTGGAGGTAAAGGATACTTTCTACGATTCTTCATACTCCACAACCACAGTAGGGCTAAGATTAGCCCTGCCAAGATCATTGTACCAGAGAAGTCCATAATTCTGTCTACAAGAAAATATCCCATTTTGTCTTCTAGTTGTCTCCAAGCTGGTTAAAAGATCTTTGTGTTTTTTGCTGTTGTCCTGTTGGCTTTTCAGGATTTATTCAGAGGTCACCTTTGGACTGCATGTCAGAATGGTACAGGCGGGGGGTGGTGGATGATTTCAGAGAACAGGTCCAAAGGAAATAGAGAACAAAAAGATGACAAGAAAATTCAGCAAAATTATCACAGGGGCCAAAAAAGTATACAACAAATACAGTGAAAAAATGATGAGATACAGAGTGGAGCAAACACTATTGCTGTCACTCTGAAGCTGCATGTGTCCCAAAAGCACACTACTTACTAACTCTAAACAGTACCTAAAGTATACTCATTTCTACTGTGCACTCTTTTGGCAATTAGTATGACAAAAAGTCAACATACTGCACTAACCAGAAATGATGCAACAGATCAGCTGACTTTGGTGTCATATGATCCACATCTGGACGTCCTCTGCTGCCCTCCAACTTGCCAATTGAATCCAACTGAATATTGATCCAACTGAATATGTATGTTGACATTCTTGAATATATACATTGTGTACACATTACATACTCAAAATATGGTTAGAATCACTATGTAGTATGCCTTTAGGGGGTCAGCTTAAAGGCCCCATGGCATGAAAAATGCAATTTTTCTTGTTTTTGCATGATAGGGAAGGTCTCGGGGCCACATAAATACTGTCCCATGCATTAAACTTGTGATCAATGGAAAAGTGCACATTTTACAAAAAAAATTATGTCAAATAATGTCTAAAAAAATATAAGTTCAAAAATAGCAAAAGGAAAATCAACCAACTTACAAAAAATGCTTAGTCTCAAGCAAACAGTCCTAAAAGAACAGCTGTCTTTCTGACTATAATTTAGGGCAGAGCTCTCAAGAGCATCGTGCTCCACACCATCTTCACTCTCCCCTCACTCAAGGCAGACTGATCTTATATTACCTGAACCTGGCCTCTCCTTATTGGACCAAACCATCTATTCTGCAGATGGCACCTCAGCCACATATGGGATAACAATGTTATTGTTATTGTTATCCCATATAAGGCTGAGGTTAAACACCTGACCTCCCCACCAATTAGTTAAACTAACCAGTCTAGTCTAGTGAACAGCATGAACTGATGAAGCCACTTGGATAAGGGGCAACACGTCTTCTAAGACATGTAACTAAGTCCAGTCGACCTCATTTCAATTTCCTTGAGATCTCTCTGATAGATTTTTTCGCCTTTTGAGCTTAATGATGGCCTCCTTCAGTTGCATAGACCCCTCTTTGGATTGCATGTTGAGGGTTATGATAAACAGATAACAAATGCAAATGCAAACATTTGGAATGAAAACATTTATTTTCTTACTTTTTCATGGAATAACGAGGGAAAAGGCCACACTTAGCCAAGAAACTGTCTTTTAGTCAAGTGTCCAATTACTTTTGAGCCTCTGAAAATGGGGTGACAACATAAAAAAATGGCTGTAATTCATAAACAGCTAATGCCATATTTTTGTTCAACCCCTTAAATCAAAGCTGAGTGTCTGACTTCAATCACATCTTGATTACTCCATTTCAGATCCATTGTGCACTGTGTGGTGTACAGGGGCAAAATTGTGAATATTGTGTCCCTGTACAAATACTTACGGACCTGAGTGTAAAATAGCCCTGCTTTGTCTTTGCTATTGTGTGTCATGTGTTTGTTTCTGTTTTCTCCTGGTTTTGTTTTGCCTGACTCAATGTGGACCAGTTAATTTTAGGTTGGCTCATTTTTGTCAGACATGTTTGTGATGAAGGGCTATATAAATAAATGAATGTGAACTTAGTACTGTTTACTTACCTCTCTCACTTTCCTGATCATCTGTGAATGACAAACATCTCCTAACTACACACAGGCTCAGCTTCTCATAAAACAACAAATGAGAGTACTGTGCAGTCCAATCTTATAGTTAAAATAAAACCCATCTGCAGTAAACATGTCTGATAGTAAGTGGGACAGAGGAGAAAGAATTTATGGCATATGTGTGTGTGTGTGTGTGTGTGTGTGTGTGTGTACCTGGTATTGCTAATGTTGTGGGGACATAAATCTGTTTACACAGTCATGTTGTGGGGACTCGCCTCCCTTATGGGGACAAAAAGCAAGTCCCCATAAGTGAAAATCATTCATTTTAGGGTGAAGACTTGATTTAAAGCTAAGATAACTTTAGGGTTAGGTTAAGGTTAGGGTTAGGGTTAGGCAGGTAGTGGTTAGGTTAGGGTTAGGGTTAGGGTTAGGGTTAGGCAGGTAGTGGTTAGGTTAGGGTTAGGGTTAGGGTTAGAGTTAGGCAGGTAGTGGTTAGGGTTAGGGTTAGGATAAATCTCCAGGAAATGAATGTAAGTCAATGTAATGTCCTCTGAAGTGATGGAAACACGACTGTGTGTGTGTGTGTGTGTGTGTGTGTGTGTGTGTGTGTGTGTTGGAGTGCTTGCATGTGAGTGTGTCTATGGCAGTGATGGTCAATTGGCGGCCTGGACAATACTACTGAATTCAGAAAATGTGAGGAAGAAAAATGTATTTTGGTAGTTAGGATATGTAACATTTTTTTTCATCATATAATGAAGAAAACGTTAAAACATTAGCCATGTGCCTTGGTCACCTCCCTGACTAAGGCCCTTCTCCCCCGATCGCTCGGTTTAGATGGCCGGCCAGCTCTAGGAAGAGTCCTGGTGGTTCCGAACTTCTTCCACTTACGGATGATGGAGGCCACTGTGCTCACTGGGACCTTCAAAGCAGCAGACATTTTTCTGTACCCTTCCCCAGACTTGTGCCTAGAGACAATCCTGTCTCGGAGGTCTGCAGACGATTCCTTTGACTTCATGCTTGGTTTGTGCTCTGACATGCACTGTCAGCTGTGGGACCTTACATAGACAGGTGTGTGCCTTTCCAAATCATGTCCAATCAACTGAATTTACCACAAGTGGACTCCAATTAAGCTGCAGAAACATCTCAAGGATGATCAGTGGAAACAGGATGCAGCTGAGCTCATTTTTGACCTTCATGGCAAAGACTGTGAATATTTATGTACATGTGATTTCTTAGTTTTTTATTTTAATAAATCTGCTAAAATTAAAAAAAAAAAAAAAAAAACATTTTTTTTTCACATTGTCATTCACTTTTTTTTATACCTTACTGTTTTTTGAATATTGGTTGACTTATGCACATGGCCAGCTCCGTCCGTGGCATTTTTTAGGATAATATCAATAAGCAGAACATCGAATTGATAGCGCAGATTTTTCCCCACTATAGTGGTATTTGTTGGCCAATGCAAGTGTTACACATCCATCATGTTTGGTCCATTACCTCTTTCCCTGTCATGAGAACAAGAGCTTCATTGGGTGTGAATGTGGAGGGATCACACTCGCTTTGACCAGCAAATACCACTAAATGGGTAAGAATCCAGACTACCACTTTGTGGAAATCAGGGTTGGAGTCCTAATGGTACCTCCATGCTCAATCAATCTTCCTCTTGATTTGCATTTTATGTGGACTACATAAAAACAACCACAATGATACTCGGGGCAGGTATCTCCAAACCAATTTGTCCTCATGATGAATATCTCAAATACTGTTTGAAAGTGTTCAGCATGTTCAGACCTCCCAAATTGCTTCCCAATTTTTGGGGGATTTAAATTTGTCTTGGGCTCTTCAAAATTCCCACTCTGATTCTCAACTACTAGCATTGTAGGTGTATCACAGTGCCACCAGTATGGCACATAGATATTGCTGTACTACCCATTGAAAATTAATTTTTGTTCACCTTTGGCTAGTTTTTCCACTTTAGCAAGTACAGAAAGAGAAAACAAGTAAAAATTACAGTAAATTTATTCTTCTGTGGATGGCATGGAGCAGGGGTAGGGAACAGTGTACCATGGAGGGCTGAGAATCTGCAGGTTTTCATTTCAAACAAAAACTCCACCAGTTGATTTCACAGATTACCTCCCTTCAAGCAGGGAGAAAGGTGTAAGCAGTGAAATCACCTGGTAGAGTTTTTGGTTGGAATGAAAACCTGCAGACTCTCAGCCCTCCATGGCACATACTGTAGTTGCCTAACCCTGGTCTAAATGCTGTGTCAGAGGTTTTTCCACACTGTCAAAACATAAATTTGATAGATTTTTGGATTTTCTTTTTTTCTTTTCTTTTTTTTTTTTTTTTTTTAATTAATGAACCCTTGCTCTAATTTATGGCATCTGTGCCATTGCTGTGTAGTCTGAGCTCTTACTGTAACAGAGGAGTTCTGGTTAAAGTTGTACGTTCACAGACAGTGCCAAAACATTTGCAGTTGACATTTATAAGGCCTGCCTCTCATCAGCGGTCAGTAAACACATCATGTGGTGCTGTCAATCTTCTCAGTGCCTAAACCCACTGTGCTGCACATAAACATACACAAGTTGAGTGTATACACAAAGACACATGCACATATATGAGTCTAGTTTATGAGCTCTAAGCCCAAGGGATTATTTTTGCTGTAATATAAAATCTCAGATAAGCACACATAACCGTCCAAGCTCCTCTATCCTCCTCTTGCACAATTCTGCTCCATCATCCATCCTTTCCAAACTTTGGCTTGCTGTGTGTATGTCACCCCATGCTAGCCAACAAACAGCAGATGGACGCAGAGACACAGAGTCATGATGATAGCAGGATTTATTCAGAGCTCACCTTTGGACTGCATGTCAGTGTGGTACAGGAGGGTGGGGGGTGGAGTGGGGCGTGATTTCAGAAAACAGGTCAGAGGGAAATAGAGCGAAACAATGGAATGGACAACAAATAGATGACAACAAAATCATCACAGTGGTCAAATTTAAAAAAGTATTAAAAACAAATACAGTGAAAAAAAGATGAGATGCACAGTGGAGCAAACACTATCGCTGTCACTCTGAAGCTGCATGTGTCCCAAAATCACACTACGTACTAACACCTAACAGTACCTGCAGTGCCTCATTTCTACAGTATATTATTTTGACTGTTGGAATGAAAGAAATTCAACATACTGCACTGACTGGAAATGATGCAATATGTCAGCTGATTAGTGTCATGTGACCTACTTCTAGACATCTTCTGCTGCCTTACAACTTTAAACACATCCTGTGCACAAATACCAAAAAAAGATGCATCTTATGAACTTCTCATTCACTGTTGCCCCACGAGTACCTCCGCCTTTCCCTCAACTCACTACATTGTGGGAAAATAGTGTGCAATACGTACGTACAATACTTACATACTCAATACTCAAAACATGATTAGAATCAGTGTGTAGTATGCTTTTTGGACTTGGGGTTAAGAGTTCTTCATAAATGGCCTTATAAATGGCATTTGTGTAGTTTGGAATCATGTAACCGTTCACCCAATTAACCTCAAGCCGTTCTGTGGCGTGGAAAGAGTGATACAACACAGACACATTGTTCAGAGCAAATCATGATCATGAATCATTTACCTGAGGAGCATGGGCTCAAACCCAGGAAGATCACCTTCATTAATATATATATTAGAAGAACAGACTTCCAAACAAATAATTAATAATTAACAATGCCCTTTTGTGAAGAGATACTAACACAAGGATTCTGATGATAGTAAAAGGTCTTTAAAAGAGGGTTTTTTCCCTTAAAAAGCAAATCCTCCACAGTCAAACGCATCAAAGTCGGAGTCTCCTTCGAAGTCAAAGCTGTTGAAGTGTGGGGAGTCGACATCCTGGCTGCAGGCGTGGAAGGAGCTTCCTGTGGGGAGCTCTGAGAAGCCCCCTGTGCTGTGGGTGATCTCTGTGGCTCTGCTGTTGAGCGGGGAGGAGGGGGTGCAGGAGTTGAGGTAGCCCAGAGCAGAGGAGGCTGCCGCTCCTCCCATCAGCAGGCACACCGCCCTCACCGCCCGAGCATCACTGCTGTTGCCGTGGCGAAGACAATCCGACACACGATGGGGGGGGGCCACGGAGACACTACGCAGAGGTCGCCGTGCTCCACTGGCTGTGGAGGAAAATACACGTCACTGACAGATAATCACAGACAGTACATGAGTACATCATATTTTTGCCCACTGAGCATCTTACCTGGTAAGTGTTGAAATCACAAAATTACCCATATGCTCCCAGTAAATCCTTTGCTCCCCATGCAAGTACATTAGTATACCGAATAGTGATAGTAGGTGATTATTATTCCATATTTGTTTGCTTTTTGTTTGTTTGTTTGTTTGTTTTTGGAGGGTTGAATCTAAAGGGTCCCCTAAAGAGTGCACACCTTAATTATGTTGTTACTTGCATTACATAAGTTCATCAATTATCTGCATAATGGGCGGATAGAAAAAAAAATCATCAGAGGTGCCTTTTATGCAAGCTTGCGTGACAGTTGCCAGATCTCTCTTGACTTTGGCTAGCGTTTGTAAGGGACACAGGACAAAAATGTCAGAGCGGTCTACAGCCTTTGAGGGGTGGAGGATGCACATCACTTCAAATGTGTTGCGCAAAAGGAGACGACTGTGAAAGTTAAGTGCAAACTGTGCCCAGCCAGGGCAGAAACAACTATCTAGTGCTGTGGGCACAACATCAGATCTCTCCAAGCACCTGCAATGGCAACATGCTAACACAAAGGTAGTAGCAAATGACCCCTGGGTGCTTGATTTTCAGCTGTTGATGAAATGTTGCTATTTGTACAGTAGAATCACCGTCTTTCTTTTGTATGTCCTCCTTAGTAGGACAGGATTTTGGTTGGATATGTGGGCATATATCTGCTCAAATGGAAGGTTTAATGTTATATTGTTAAATGGCAATTACACGGCAAAGCATCTCAGGCAATGTTGTGGAGTAACACTAAAGTAATGGTACAACTCCTTGTAATAAGTGTTTGTTAATAGGTAATAAGGCCCTTATGTTCTTTCTAAGATGATTAACCACATTAATAAGTGTTAATAACACTACATAAGTGTATTAGTATTAGTAATAGTATCATAAACTATAAAATATTTATTGTTAGATTATAGAATATTTATAAGTACTTCCAAGAAACAGTTTATAGACTGCTTATGATATTAATAAAAGCCATATAAGTTGCTTTTTATAATTATTTTTCATATTGTTACAAATAAAGTTATTGAGTTTAACCTATCTAAGATGTTAATATTAAACCTTTACTAAACTTTTGTTGTTGCTTTATGAAAGTGTAAGAAATGTTATTCTTTTATTAGCAGTTAACTATGCACTTATTAATAGTTAATAAGTGCATGATTGATCTACCTGGGACACATGGATAACTCTGGTGTGTGTATTCACTTGATGGGTAAGCTGACCAACAGTACAATCTCCCATAAACAATGTTAATGTTTGTAAATGGTGAGCAATTACACCTGTAAAGTTACAGCACAATAAAAGATTGCTGACCTGGACTCTGGCCTCTCTCTCTGAAGGAGCCCCCCCGCTCAGTGACACGGGACACAGGAGGGGTGCCATCGCTGACTCTGGGTGACCCGGGGTCTTTGTCACTGGAGGAGTCCGGCAAGGGGTCTCTGTCTGTGATGCAGGGAGCGATGCTTCGCTGTCTCTGAAGGGTTAAGGGTGAGGTGACACCCTGGAAAAGGACAGACGGTTATTTAATCTGGAAAAGGTGAAAAGGTGTGATAGACACACACAGGTCACATGCATGATGAAACTTTGGGATTAAAAGCATGAAACCAGAGCTAGATGATACAAGAGCAGGGCCAGTCCTGTGTCATTGCTGTATCATGTTCTACTGCATCATATGTTCCTTTGTCTTTGTCCATGTCACTGTTCATTTGTTTGTCCTGGCACCTGTTGCACGCTAAGCTGTCTTAGCGGGAGATCCCTCTTTGCCCTCGGCTCACCAAAGCGTTCTTCCGTTTTTTCACCAATAAGATTTCCATGGGAGTTTTTTTTTCCTGTATGCTGCAGAGGGTCTAGGGCAAGGCTGTGTCAGTAAACCTCATGGGCTCTTTTTTTTTCATCAAAGTCCTTTGAGACATGTTTGTGATGAGGGGCTGTATAAATAAATCAAAGTGAATTGTGAAGCGTTAACTTACCTCTCTCACTTTCCTGATCAACGTCAGCCACAGACTGGAAATAACAAACAACACCTGTCAGTCTCATTTCACTAGTCCCTGATAAAACCCATCTGCAGAAAACATGTCTCCTAGTAAGTGGGACAAAGGAGAAAGAAGTTCTAGCATCTGTATGTGTGTGTGTGTGTGTGTGTGTGTGTGTGTGTGTGTGTGTGTCTCACTTGCAGTCATCAGGGTTGTCTGAGAGCAGCAGGAGGAACTTGTCCTGAGGCAGGATGAGGGCGAAGCAGCAGTCCCTTCTGCCCCCTGGAGGCAACTTGGGCAGGTCCAGGATTTCCCTTCCCTCTACTATGGACTCACAGTGGGTCTGTAGCGCCACCACCTGGTCTGGTGGAGACCCAGCATCACGGCACACCAATAGGCTGCCCTCTATTGTCAGAACCAGGTACTTCTCCTTCCACTGTTTAAACATGAAGCCCCCTGCAATAATAAAAGTAACTCAGACAAGAGACAGGTGAGGAGGATGAAGCAGAGGGCCGAGGCTGTCAGGGGTGGTGGTCACCAGCTGGTTCAGATCGTGAGCCTGGGAGTAAACATTTATCAATTTTTACTTGCATTTGAGACATTCAGATAAATGCGCTTATCCTGAGTGATTTATTATGAGTGCAACAGAAGGTTAAAAGTAGATTAAAATCCCAGACTGGAAAAAATCAAAGTAGAGAAAGTGAAAAAAATAGGATAATACTGGTGTTTTTTGTTTGTGTGTTTGCTGTACTAAGAATCTAGGTTATTCCTCTCATTTACATTATTCCTGGTGGTTTCTGCACACATTTAGCATAATAGGATATTTCAGGGCTTTCAGAGTTTCCTGCTTTCAGCCGTTTGGTCTGCCAGTCATTGGCATACAGCAAGAAAAACTACTTCCACCAGCTTGGAAGGAGCCTCTGCTAGGTAATCCATCACAGTAAGCACAAAGCTTTCAATTAGTTTTGTTATTTCATTATGCCAGAGATGAGTGTGTTCATAGCACGTGACACCTACAGGAAGAAATGGAAGCCTCTGTCAGTGAATGATCAATTTAAAATTTTATTGACTCATCCATGTTTTCTGATTTGCAGCGTCTTTGTTAATCAGGCTAGCAGTTCATTTCAAGCTAAATTTGACACAGTAAAGTTTGGATTTTGAAAACAACAATGAGTAAATGTTAGGAAAATATAACATATAATCTCCACTGGAAAATGATTGGAGAAAATGTAAACTAGACAGACAATTTGGTAGTTCACCACTCCTAGTGGTGAATAATTCCATCAACCTGCTCCTCTCTCCCTTGCAAACACTACCCCAGTGCATTTCTGCAAACAAGAATTTTCAATATTAAGTCAAATTTTCTGCTTAAGGAAGGATTAGAGAAGTGAAAAGATGTGTATCTCTCAAAGGGAACCTTTAACCCTGCAAACTGCAAACAAAAGCAAAAAGCTCTTTTTGAACACAGGATTTTAGCACACAGGTGAGGTGGCAGACTGTAAGTGTGCCAGACAGCCATCCATTCTGTAATAATGATTATAGATGGACCGCACAAGGGAAGGTCTGCTCTATTTCTCCATACAGCGGATTAGCGATGAACAGGTGGATTTTGCATGAGAGGCAGAGAGAGAGAGAGGTGTGTGAGTTCACATGGACTGCCTGCTGCTGGGAGTCAGTCTGTACTCTGAAACAGACACACCACCAATGTTCTGCATACATTGCATATTATAATACATTATGTTTTCACAATTTACTATTACTAGGTTGCACAAATGAGAGAGACAGGACAGATGAGAGCGAGGGAGTGTGATTTCCTATGTTTTTTACAGTAACCACAGTTTTATTATGATAACAAACGATTACTGTTTTCCTAAAAGCAGCCATGGTTTTACCATGGTACTTTAAGGTAACTATGATGAGTATAATCCTAACCATGGTGCAACTGTGGTACTTTATGGTAACAGTACCATAGTACTACTTGTATTTTAGGGAAGCTATGATTAATTGGTAGTAATACTGTAGGAAAAACAGATGGTTAAACCACTGCATGACCATGGTTTTCGAACCATGATTTTACTTTTTTGTTTTTTTACCAAAAAAACCCCAAAACGAAACAAAAACAAACAACAACAAGCAAACAAACAAACAACAAAAAAACAAACAAACAAACAAACAAAAAAAACAGTTACCATAGTTTGCTTGCCATAGTAAAACTATTTGAACGATTGGCATTTCTAGTAAATAGTATCAGTCCACTTCGTATCAAAGGAAATTGAGAGCGATATAAAACAGATGCAACATGAGCACAGAGACATGAAACGCGAATGTGGTCTTGTGTCATGACTTGGCTTTAAATTGAACATCTCGTCATTCTGCAAAAGCACATCTGGGAGCGATCACGTCTGACAGAGTGACTCCAAGGCTGTAAGATATCAAGTGTCAGAGTAGGAGTGCTGATCTCAGACTGTTTCTCCTCTTAAGTCATAGTTAAGAAAACACTCTTATCACCGCTGCTATTCTTAGAAACTTAACACATATTATGAGTTCATTTCACCTTTGGAGAAAAAATATGAATACAAATTCTTTACTCAATACATCTAAAATATAGAGTCCTCATTTTGTTAATCAAGGACTTATCATGATCATACAAAAAACAATTTGTTTTAATTTTCTTATGAATCATTTTGTAAGAGCAGGTGTCACTTTTTCCAGAAGGCTGATATCTAATTTTTAAACATAACCCTACTCATGAAAAAAAATGTGGTTCATCATGCATGATATCAGTGCTTATTGCATAATGTTACTTATTATATTGTAGAAGGTACGTGCAAAAACACAGCAAAGCAAACACACTGAGATTTTTAGTACAAACTGCAATGATAGAGAAGTGAAACCACAGATCATGGTTGTGCTGGTAACCCCAAGCATTTTAACCCTAAGCAAATTAACTAAAAATACAATACAAAGAGATGCAGTGAAATGCAGGTGACCTTGACCCAAGGCATGTAGAATGAGCCCAAAAATAGACTAAAAACAAAAAAACAAAAAAACAAAACAAAACAGAAAGCTGGTGTGACACAGAGTCATGGTGTATCATCCACCGCATGATAGCAGACAACCTGCATACAAATGAAAGAAAAGATGCTATCCTACCATATTTCCTCAGGAAGCCCCGATGTACGCCTGCCGTGCTCATGCCTGCAGTCATCCAAGCAACAGGAACTGAAATGAGGGACAGAGCTGATGCTCAAAAATAGGGTAAGAGAGAGAGAGAGCAAGAGAGAGAGAGAGAGAGAGAGAGAGAGAGAGAGAGAGGGAGAGCGAGTGAGAGAGAGAGAGAATAATCCCCACTATTTAGGCCTTCCTTAAACCCGTGTTGTTGTGAGTGGAATTGGAGCTGTCCCCGGTCATGCACACATAAACATCATATGAGTGAAAGAGGCCCAAATAATCATAACAGCGATGGATAAATCCCACCAGAAAGATCCCAGGATTTTTTTTTTTTTTTATCGTGGCCCTTACCAGATGTCACGCTGGACTCTTGCACTCTCTCCTGCACTGCCCCCCTCTCTCAGCAACACACATGGATGAAAAACGTACACAAGAACACAAAGATTTAAACCCCTATTTGCAATCCTACCCACAACATATGGTGCAATTCATAACATTTTATCATTTAACTGTCATCAAGAACTACCTGGTCCTCAGTTGAGTAACTTTGGGTAGCTTTCCAGCTGCGCCTTGGATCACCTCCTGCTCCAGCAGATTAGGGCACAGCTTATCCACACCACGGCGACACACACGGTGTCGCTGTGGTGTGGATAGGCTGGTGTAGTAACTGTGTTTCAATGTCATATGCCAGAGTGGGATTAAACCCTGCTCACTGTATCCGCCTGTGCTCGCTCATCACAGTTAGAAATAAGATTATGTAAGAGGGGATGAAGAACAGGCCTCTTGTTATCACAATCACAGAGGTCGTGTATTCACAAATGGATGATTTGTAAGATGGTTGGCAGAGAGAGAGACAGATGGAGAGAGAGTGAGACAGAATGCGGGACAATGAAGTGAAGCAGCCTGAAACCAAAAGTAGCATAAAAGATGACTGATTTCTTCTCTCTCACTCAAAATAAAAGGAATCTTTATTGATCCTTTATTGATCAAAAGTAATAGGATTCCACAGGTGAAAAAGATAAATATGCCAGTGCATCACATGCAGTACTAAGGCTGGGCTCGAATCTGTCCCGGTCCCTTTGTTGCTCTCATGCCCCCTCTCTCTGCTCTGTCCTTCTTGTCTCTCTTTATTGTGACTGTCCAATAAAGCAGAACTATCCCAAAAAATAATCTTAAAACAACAACAACAACAACAACAAAAACGTTAAAACAGGCCAACAGCTGAGCAAGATCTGTGCTAAAGTCACAGCTGGAAGTTAAGGCTGTTTTGTGCTAAGCCCCACCCCTTTCTCAGCAATATTGTTGTCATAGGACACGCCCCCAGAAAGGTGGTCAGTGCTAACTTGATGCATGACCAGCCTCCCCACCACGCTTTGTGATATTACATGGATCCGTTTAGAAGCTATGGCCCCGTTGGTGCTAAAACTTGGCCGCTGCCATATCCCTCAAAGCCAACTGGCCCAAAAAGTCAGTCACTTCTCCACTGGACCGGGATCAACGTTTCCACCAACTATTGTGCAAATCCATCCAGTGCTTTTTGAGTTATCCTGCTGATCACATAACCCACTGCTGATTTCTGTCACTGGAGTGCTCTAAGGATTTAAAAAACCAAATATACAATCAGTAATAAAAACATTAAAAAGTAATGAAGCAAAGCAATGATGCCAATAAAAAAGGAATGCAAACAACACTGGTTGTTACTCCCTGTTGATAAGTTCTCTTATCATTTGACCTCATCCTGCGAGGTCAGAGTCACATTCAGCCACAGCAGAACGCCCTTGGATCTGGTAGCAGTTCAGTGACTTACCTCAGCAGACTCAGCGAGCCTTACGCCTGTCGTCACAGGTGATTGAAGCCTGGAAAGCCTCCTTAGGTCTCTCTATTCTCACTATTCTTGCTCAGACAGTGCCTTTCACACTGGAGTCTGGGGATGTCCAGAAATCTTTGCATGGTTTCCAGGGTGTCCCCAAGAAAAATAACAGTTTACCTCCACATCATAATTCACTAGAAATGATCTTGATTTTGAAAATGTATATGATTAGCCTTTCCAGGAAGTTTTTGTCTTTCTCTTGTCTCTGTCTACAGTGTAGACAGTTCTACAATTCAACAATAAATCACCTATAAAAAATCACTCAAAGTTACAGGGAGTTAGTTTTAAATGACAGTGGCCTGATGTGAGGAGGATTTCTGACATCCCAGAGTACTTGTTCTGCGTAATAACCACCAGAAGGGGGCAGGAGAGCCTTGCTGAACCTTAGGCAGTCAGATCACAGTCACTCTGGTGGAGCAACCTGTTAGCTTACTGTTAGCTGCCACCCATGGGACACCTGGTCGTTGGGTTAGCTGGGTGGAAAAGCAGTATGGCAGGCATATTTTCATTCTGTCATTCAGCCAATAGGAATTGGCCTCCAAGAGTAACAGGTTGTTTTGTTAAGCAGCCAAAGACACTAATGGAAACTAACAAAGATACAGACACTGTAGCCTCCCTTTGTGGAAGAACATAATAACTGGTGTCTGGTGATACTAGTGTGGTGATAAATAACTGGAAATATATCCTTTGTGCGCTGAGAATCTACTGTGCTTCACTTATACATGCGTAAGTCTTGAAGTCGTAGTGTAGAGTCAGTCAGGTTTGCTGGATTTTGGTTTGGCATAAACCTAAACACAGACCCAAACCCAGAGCCGATGCCCATCCCCCATGCCTTACATCCCAGCAACAAAACCCAAACACTCGCTCCTCCCTGGCTGTCCAGCCCCAAAACTTTGTGTTTTTGAGTAGAACTCCCCTCTTTCTTGTACAGGACCCCCTCCGTGACCCTCTTCCCTCCCTCCCTGTGCCTCTATCTGGGAGCAGTGAGAGCACCATTGCTCAAGTCCCTATTGAAAAGAGAACATATACAATGGGGTCTTTCTCAGTCCCTCTCTGTCTCCATTAAAGACCCTGGGAACACAACACTGTCCACACAGCCACTCTTAAAGGGCCAATGGGACTCAGGTCTTTGCAACCTGAGTCCCGGTGGCTCCCATCATTTTCATGGGAAAAAAACAAGGATCTACGCTTCAAATCAATTATTCATGAATTGTACGTGAACTCTCCGGGCCCTTCTCCCAGGCAGCGAGCCAGGCTCCAGCATCACCTCTGTTGTGTCGTTGCCCAAACTCGTGCAATCACTGCAGACATCTGAAGTCGCACAAGCCCCACACTGCTCCCCATCTGATGGGAATCAGGGACATGGGTATTTATTTAGACTACAGTGGCTGATGACGTTAGTGTCTGTCTAGCTGAAATGTTATGTTCAGATGTTTTGTTTGGAATCTGAGACATTCTGATTACATAATCCTGTATATATTGAACAATAATAAATAAAAATGATGATGATGATGATTCTTCTTGTTACTGCATTTCATTCTTTTTTCAATCTTTTACCTCAGTGATCCATCAAGAGGAATTTTGGCTCATTACAAAAGTTTTTAACTGTAGATAAGACTTTTTTTCTGGTTGACTTGTATGGTTAAATAAAGACCATTAAACAGTGATGTTTGTAAGTCAGTTGATCAAATTTAAACTGTAAAGTGTTATATAAGTCAAGTTTATATGCATGCTAGTGGTTTGCCTTTTTGTCATTTTGTCAGAAAGAAGATAAAGAAAGTTATAAAGAAGCCTACTGAACAAACTGATGTCCCATTAGATTTCATTTATTTGCTGTTTTTTTGTTTTTTTGTTTTTATAGGAACAGTGCACATCAGTCAACATTACTGAGCCCAGTGTGTGCAAGTCATCTGCTCTCCCTAAATAGCCATTAAAAATCAACAAAGCAAAATACCATGTGATGCAGAAAGCTGATAAGATATTGTATGAAACAATACAGTGATGGCCACAAGTCTAATAAAAGCCGGCAAGATTGCATCATGCTGGCAAAAAATAACCATGAAAAATTGGCTTTGACATGCCACTAAATCTGGCATGTAAAATATTAAAACAATGAGACAGACAAACAAACAAACAAACAAACTGTGTTGGTTCTCATATACAGGCCTTACTGGTTACTTTGCAGCAAACACTAGGAAAGGAAATAACTGCCTTTGTTGCATTTGGGGCTTATTTATTGTATCTATAAAGAAGCAGATCGATTTAAAGGCATGTTTTTATAGCACCTATGGCCGCTGAGCAGAGATACTGCTGGTTCAGGCGGGAAGGGCTGATCTACGGAGCTATTTACAACTCGTGGGGATCCGTGTGTAATTAAAAAGGGAACCGGGGATTGTGCTGAGACAATCAGCATGCAGCAGGGTTTCTCACATCCTCTGAGAAAAGGAGGAGGAGGGGGACAAGGAGAGGGGAGGAGGGGGAGGAGGGGCAGGAGAATGGAAAGAAGTTGAGTTGAGGAATTTGAATCCTGAAGGGGGAGAGAGGGAAAAGAAAGGGCTGACGGAGAATGTGAGTGTGACGGACCTGTGGGCAGGAGTGAGACTGGGGACACCACGCTGCTGAAAACACTGCTTTAAAAATACTCCACCGACTACTACAAATAGACTTAGAACTCTTTCAGAAGTGGCTGAAAACTTTGGAGGACATTCTGCTGCGCGCTTTCGGTCCGTCCTGCTCCGGCCGACCTGAGCGCGTTTCCTCCGGGATCAACCAAAACAACAGCACGACTGGAGAGGCAACGGGACACTTGAGCGGCGCTGAGATTTATTTTGATTTTTTTTTCTTTCTTTCTTTTCTTTCTATTTTTTTTTTTTTTTAACAGACTGCCACGGTCAGAGGGAACCGAAACAGGATCCGCTCTGGTTCCTACCTGTGGATAATCGCAGTTTCATCGCCTGTCGGAGCCTTACCAAAAAGTTTCAGCTCACAGCTTGGGGTTTTTGCGCTGTGGAGATGCGGTGATGTGGTCTGGTGATTTTCACAAGATGTGTGCTTTTATGATGCAGCGTATTTTCAAAGGTGCTCTCCTCAGAAGAAAAACAATGTGCAGCTCTAAGTGGTCACTGGTCCTGCTTACGGTCATTTTATTCGCATGGAGGCCAGTAGCTGCCGGCGAAGTGACAGGTCAGTCGTGGCTCCTTTATTTTTATCCAGTCCGGTTGCTGCTATCAGCTGCTGCCTACAGAAGAGCAACATAATGCGCAATTAGTCAGTTTTCTGCTCCTTCCCAGTAAAATCAATTTGCTCTGGGGTGGAGAGAGCAACCGCAGCAGCAAATGTGTTCAACATCTGGCCAAATCGTATTAAATGCACATGAAGCAACAGAACGCCCATTAAAACGGGGTTACGCAAGTCATTTAGAACAAGGTGTGAAAAATAAACATGGAAAATAAAACATCAGGTGTATAATTTCTGCGAGCCTTTGTGTAGTCCACCTCAAATAGAGGTAAAAACTTAACAGTGTCTGCTGCTGGTGTTGTTGATGCTGGATCTCTGACATGATCATGATCAATTTCTAAAGAAATGTCTGGAGAGCATTTCCTACTAATGTTGTGCAATGACGTGTAATTTACCTAGTAAGTGTTAATAAATGGACTTGGGAAGGACAATTGGTGGCTACCAATTTTAAAAGTGGCTGGTGTTTTCTGAGATCAGGTACTTCCTGACCCCCTTGGGTTGAAAATAATCTCCAGGTGGCAGCTCAGATCTGGTAAAGTTTGACTGTGGCTGAAAAGAACTCTTATTGGCCCACTTTTTCAGGTGTCTGATGCAGGGCTCCTACTGGCCAAAGACTTCTGGGATGTCATGGAATTTTTAAAGATGCATTCCAGGCAAGGAATGTTTGGGAATTTGTGAAATTTTCTGGGGAAGTTAGTGAAGATCAGATAGGTTCCTTTACTGCAGCAAAAACACATTTTACAACTGGTTTCATCTCACTGGTTTTCAGCAGGGTTTTTTTTTTTCTATTCACAGTAAGCTCAGCTGTAGCCTTGTGGAAACCAGTCAGTTAACCCCTTTAGAAAAAAAAAAAAGCATAAACAAAGAAGGCAAGAATAACAACAATGATTGAAGTTTTTCCACTGTATGTAATGCAATGTATGTAAAAATGGAGTTCCCTGCCCTGCTGCCTAGTGTTGTCACAGGGGCCTACACCTGTCAGCCCATGTGTTTTGATCATTGTGGTTCTGCTGAAGAGAAGGGGCCATTCCTCTGCCCTCTAAAGATATATGATCAGGAGGGACAGAGATTACTAGACATCACTGTGATTTACAGGCTCAAAGTAATGGTTCCAAAGTAAAGTTTTGCCCTGGTTTGGAATACCGATGCCTCAGTTCTTATTTGGATGACGGCCTGGGTGGGGGAGTGCAGGGGTGTAGCAGGAACGTGGGCGTCTGGGACCGAATGCTTTAGCTTGTGAGTCAGAGCCGGTCTGGAGAAAGGGGCAGGGAAATGATGGATGGGGTACGGCGGCAAAAGTGGAGGAGAAAGACTTGGGAGGGGAGGTGGCAAAATGTGTAGCAATGAATCCAAAGAATGGCATGAAAAGGAGGGCAAATGAAAAAAAAAAAGAAAGAAGGGGAGGGGGGCATTGAATGGATGGGCTGAGTTATGTAGCATTAAAAAGCCAGAAAGATAAAGGAGGGAGGGGTGGAAGGATAAATGCTCGGTCTGTGTTGGGTATTTTTGGTATGTGCATGTCCAGTGACATTTCACATCTGAGAGTTTTCTTTGAAAGAGTGAGTGGGAAGAGAGGAACAGGACAGAGAGAGAGAGAGAGGTCAGGAGAGAGAGTGAGGGCACCTCGCTGGAAGATGGGGGGACAAAAGAGAGGAGATGGAGCAGTTAAGCTCAAGTGAATCACTGCAGACAGGCCACACACAGTCACACACACACACACACAGAAATGTACACTCATACTGTTTTATCATGGCCTGTTCCATCTGTGCACCTCTGCATTCTTATAAAAGGTTTACAAGCTTATTATTATTTGAACGTTGCGCTAACAGAAGGAGACAGAAAAGTAGAGTTCTTTTGACCCAATATGTCAGTGAGGGAAGAAAAAGAAGTCCAGGCTGTGCAGGTTTCTAAAAGAAATCAGCCAAGCTTAAAGATGGAGGAAGGAATGACTTTTAATGCCAAAAAACACAGAGACAGAGAGGCGGTAAGGCAGAGATTCAGTGGGCCCCTTCATTTATCGTATGCTCCCAGAACGAGCTGTTTGAAGCTGTGTGTGTGTCTGTGTGTGTGTGTGTGCATGTGCGTGGATTATGTGTAGGCTGCATTGCCGAATCAGTGTCATCATGTCTGTTGACATCTACTATTTCAGTTAAGTGAGTGCTTGACGTGTGTGCTTTTTGCATTAGATGGTCTGACTGCTTTCAGGAGTCGAGAGAAGCTGAATTATGTGTGTTTGTGTGAGGGACTGGGTGAAACGGGTTAAAGGTCGAAAGGTTGGCCATGAAACAGACTAGGAGGGTGGGTTGACAAGCTTGAGAAAATCTTTACAGGAGTCAACTCAGTGAAAGAGGGCCTGTGTGTTCCTGTTCTCCACATCCAGAAATAGAAATTCAAGCCTGCATGTTCTTTGTATCTTTAAGAACATATGGCCCGGCTCTCGCCAGCTACACGGATGCTTAGCATTTCTGGATGATGCTGCAAAAGACAGAAAAGAAGAAACAAGAGAGATCTATGTCCATATTTATGACTCCTTCTCAGCTTTGCATTGGAACGGAGATCAAGGCCTCAGCTCTTAAACAGAAGAGCATGCACGCCTTACCCTTGCCAGCTACAGGAATACCTAGCATTTCTGTTCAGTGCTGCAAAAGCTAGGAAAGAAAGAAACAGCAGGGGAGATTTATGCTCGGCATACTCATGAGCCTTTTATTTTGGACATTGAACAGATTCACAGACATCTTGGCAAGCCGCCTGTGGGCCTATCACTGCTGTTTGAGAGACATTTGAGAGAGAGCCTGAATGTGTTTAGTGTTTACGTTGAGCTGGCTGCGCTCAGGCACTGTTGGACCTGTAGGAGCGGTCGTCCCTCAACAAGGAGCCATTGTCTCGGTATCAGCTCTGTCCTTCTCAGGTCAGGCCGTCTGTCTGGCTGGGACAGAAGATGAATGGTCTGATCCAACAGTCAGCGCACAATGGTGGATAAACGCTCGCTTACCTATCCTTATCATATCTCAGCGAGGGCAGGACCAAGGCTCTGTTCTGCTCACACATGCATCAGAGCAAGTACACGGAGCAAAGGACGCCTATTATAGCAGATTAGCAGCTTTTGAAAGAATAACTGCACGCTGTTTAAAGAGAAGGGTTTAGTTTGCAAACATGAAGCAGGGATGTCAAGAGGTGTCAAATTTGAACTCTTGCAAATATTTAAACATATCAGCTACATTAGAATAAAGACAGGAACAGCACGGCCTTCGAGTAGAAAAAAGTAACTCAACAAAATACCAATTTCAAATGAGAGGAACTGTATCATTGTATTTGCTGTAACAGTAAATACAATGTTATTATTATGTACTTTTCTCATTTTGAGTTACAGCCCTGTAAGTGTGACAAACACATTTAGGCGTTTCACAAATTTTAAGCAATACTCAAAATACCCCTTTTCCAACTTACTGACACTGAGAGACGATGTTTGATCCCACTTTCACTTCTGTACATCCACTGGTTCGGTTCCTTCGGGTAGCATTTCATGTTAGCTTAGCATAAAGAATTGAAGTCTATGGGAGTCATTAGCCTTGCTCTGTCAAAGTGAAAAAATAAACCTTACAGCAACTCTGAAGCTGCCCTATTTACACAATATGCCTGTGAATTTGAAATACTAATCTTGGAAAAAAAATAATAAATAAACTAAAAGAGTTGTTTTAGGAGAAGTTTATTTGTGGTGGATCTTGCTATACCTTCAGTCCCAACTTAAAAAAAGAAAAAAATCAAGGTGTCTACTTCGAATGTCTATGTGAATGTCTATTTCTATTTTCAAATAATATCGAACAGCTTGTGTCAGTCTGGGTACGCTGGAAAAAGGGTTTTCTACCTTTAAACATTCAGGCTTGAACTACAGTACAATTCATAGTGTGGTGTCAAGTTGACCACTGATACCAAAAAAAGACTAGTACTGGTATCGTTTTCAAAAATTTGTTGTTGTCTTGGTACATAAACAGCTATTCTTGTGATATCTCTGATACTGTACAAGAAATGTGCTGCATTCAAGGTGAAGTTTATTTTTGTCATAGTCATAGTCATAGTCATATTTATTAACTCTTCACCACAATTGTGGTATGGAGTACAAACAATACAAAATAAATGATGAACAGTCATAATGAGTCATCACAGGTCGAAGTAAAAAGAAAAAACAAGCCTGCACTTGATCATTTAAAGAGTGGCAAAACCTTATTCAAGAAAGCACCCAATTTACATATTGTTTGTAAATTATCAGTCTTCAATAAAGCTATACATTTAAACATAGATGGGCGATTTAAAAAATATTTTGGCAAGTACTTATTTCTGGTCTCGGACAAAATTAGATTTTTACATTCAAACAAAACATGATATTCATCTCCCAGGTGGCCGTCATTACACAGGTTACAAAACCTTTCATTCCTTTCCAGACCCTTGTATCTACCTATTATTTTAGAAAGTCTATTATTAGAAGTTCGGAGATTACAGATGGCCTGACTATACTTCTTATTTTCACAGAGTAAATATTTTTCAAACTTAAAAACTTCTTTAAATTCACAATATAAATCACATGAGGACATATTCTGTAGTTCATAATGCCATTTCTGCACAAACTGATCCTTTAACCTCTGCTCAACTTCCATCTTCAGCCATTTAATGTTATTACACCTCTGGTCTGACCAAACATAAGAAAAACTGCATTCATCTAATATTTGCTTAACAAAGGAAATCCACGGTGATACATATAAATCATTAATATATAAATTAAATAGACAGTTATACATCACCCTGCTGATCTTTGTTTCCTTTCCCATCACTAAACTCCCCCAATAGCCAATAATTCTGTCATTGGTTACATACAAATTCACCCCCCGCTCCTGGTTGCCCTCTCTCTTAATCACAGAACTGCAGTTTGTACGGAGCCCCACGACTGTCATCTCCTCTCTGGGCAAGCCTGTGACGATGCACTGCTCCCTGATGGGCAAAGGGGGCGAGGAGGAGGACCCCCCCGATGTGCTGTGGCTGAGAGACGGCCTGCCGCTGGAGTACGCCGACACCAACCAGGTCCAAGTGCCCATCGGCAGTGACAGCTGGATGGTCATCAGCACACTCAGGTAGGCTTTTCTGAAGGGCCCGATAATCATCGTCAGTCTGCCTCTTTTTCAACGCAAGTCTGTTACTTGCAAAAACTCTCAAGTTATTTAGTCCCATATTGTGCCTTAAAATATTGGTTTTTTTTAAACCAAGTGAGAAGAATCTGCCAGTGGGCTGAGACAATCCCACTTGTTTCTAATGTAGTTTGACTTTTTTCTGGCAGCAAGTATAAATATGTCGAAACAAGGTAGAAAAAGGCAGGTCGGTCCACTAGTATCAAGAAAGTCATACATTAAAAAATTATACATTATTCATTATAATTATTCATTTTCTCTTCAAAAAGTTGATTACTATTGGAAACAAGAGGCATTATCTCATTCTACTGGCAGATTTTTTTTCACTCGCTTTATTATCAAGATTGCATGACTTAAATGGTTTGGAGAGGTAGAGGTGTTTTGTAGTGGCTTTCTGCTATGTGATGGTAAAGACTGGCTCTTATTAGGGTGCACTGCTGAGCAGCCACACCTGGCCTAAAACATCAGCACTGCAGCTGCTGTTGTTTTTAAATCTGTGTGTGCATCACTGCTTCCTCCATGTAGTTTAACTGTAGTTTACTGGATTGCATAACAAGCATGTCGAGTGGCAATCCCGCAAGAACCAGATTGAGTCTAGAACATCTGATGTAACACCAGTAAAATCTCATTTTTGTGCGACTCCTCAGGTGAATTTAATCCGGGTGTGACTGGATTGCAGAATTCGCAAAGAAAGTAATCAGGATCTTATTGTCTTTGAGCCTGTGTGTGTTTCACCAATCCAGTTTTTGCTTGTTTGATCTTTGTGACACCTGTCATGTTACATCATTTTCTGCACATAACAGGATTGAGAAGGTCCAGCTTCCTGACATGGGCTCCTATCGCTGTGCGGTGCTATCAGAGAGCCACAGGACTTTGTCCGACGAGGGGAATATCCAGCTGGAGGGTGAGCTCAGTTTGGCCCAGCTATTGCTTATGCACAGGGAGACAGCCGCAAGCATAAACACGCTGCATTTGAGTTATACTCTCTGTGTTATTTGTATTGTTGAGAGTCTGATTCTCCTCGCTCCTTCCCAGGCCTGCCTCATTTCTCTGTGGAGCCCGAGAACATGTTTGTAGTGGCAAACGTATCGCTGAGCCTGCACTGTGTGGCCCACGGCCCTCCAGAACCGGTGCGGGTCATCTGGCTGCAGGATGGGGCGCCTCTCAACACCCTGTCGCACCCCGTGGCCTTGTCACCCTCCACGCTCAACCTCACAGGTATCAGCTTTCACTCGCTGTTACTGCAGCACTCAACGCCACGTGCCGGCCGCTTAGTTAGACCTGTGATTAGCAGCAAGAACACACCACATCAATCAGCCGCTCCAAGGGTTTCACTCTCCCCTTGATTGATCAATAAATCAGTCAACTAACAAGTGGCTTGCGTCCCCAAGTAATCGGGCAATTACATGTGTGGCAACAGGATGTTTTCAAAAATATTGGTTTTCTGTTAATCCCTTCAGCTTCCTTATAATTTACTGCCACAAAAGTTAGAGAGCAACCACCTTCTTTATTTTCAAAGGCTTCCCAACTCCCCCCACCCCTCCTCTTACTTAAACACGGCCACCAAGTAACCACCCTCCTCGGAGTGCGCGAGTGTGCTTGGCACGGTGCCACAGGATCCATTGAGGATATGCCTTGTGGTTGTGTGGCTGCTGGGCAAAGGGAGAGCGGCAGGCACAAGAGGGAAAACTGGGGGAAGGAGACATGGCTGGAAAATAGAAGTGAAGAGAGCGCAGGGAGATAAAAGAGGGACGGAGAGAAAGGAGGAGGCGTCTGTTGCTGCTTGAAGGCAGACCGCAGCTGCCTGCCAGATAACCGGCCTGTGTAAAGTCCAGCTGTAGGAGGACAAGCTGAGTGGATGAGTCAGATGGAAGGAGGGATGGACTTGGGGGAGAGCGGCCAGCAGCGGGCGGGTGAAGGGGTCTGGTTTGACTCATCAGAGCAGGTTGGCTGGTGTTGGCCAGTAACCCTTTGACGGTAACCTACACTCACTCCTCTGGAATGGGCAGCTGCTCCGGCAGTCCACAAGCTCAAAACACCACAAACACAAATATTCATTCAACAGAGCCATGAAGAGAGATGGCACCATTCCCATTCCAACCGACCCATGCAGACTCGCATGCCAGAGGCATTCCCGATTCTTCAGATACACCCTTAAACAGAAATCCTTTCAGTCCCACCTCCTTCCCCCTGGTTTTACACTGCAAAAAAATCTGCACCTCAACACGCCACCACACTCACATTCAGTGTTGAAATCCTGTTTCACTTGAAACAAGAGAACAAAATCTGCCCGTGGAATCAGATCATCCCCTTTGTTTCCAGAAAGAAAAAAGACTTTACGAGTCAATATAAGACCAAATAACGTATTACGTTTTCTTGCAGTGTATTCCCACTTTTTCAAGTGTTCATTTACTTGATTCCAGAATTTTCTTAATACTCGTGGGCTGATCTGTCTTATTCTGCCTGGTTTCAACATACTTGTACTTGTTCCCAAAAAAAATTCCTGAAGCAAAGTGAAACTGTATTGGAAACAGGTGGGACTGTCTCATCCCACTGGAAGATGTTTTTTTTTTTTTGACTTAACAAGGTTGTACGGCAGAATTTGACACTAAATACCTTGTTAAAACTGAGTCATTTTTGTGCTCTTGGGACTAGGGATGGCGAAAATGGACAGTTTTCTTGGTCGACCACCGGGCCTCATTAATTGGTTTATTTCGGTTAACCGAGAATATTATTTGACTGTCTGTAAAGTTTACAGACAGTCAAGAACGCGACCGTGTCCGTTCTGTAGCACGGATCTCCCCTCATGATATCCTCCAAACATTATGTAAATTTACGCACGTTGCTTACAGTGGTGTAGAAGAAATCTCTCTCTCCTCGTGAAAAATATTGTCTCCAGATTCCTCGATGAGTCTGCTTGGTGGTTTTATGACTCTTGCAGACTTGCATGACAAACTTTGTTCAAAACTCTCCATGATCACCATGAGCTTGGCTCGTTTCTCCGGTCTGTCTCTACCGAGCTGAGCTCTGAGCGTAATGACGTTATCCAAGCCCGGCAGAGCGTCCCGTCGCCATGTTTACCGTATTAAACTGTATGTGGGTTCATGAGCAACTTCTTAGCTTTCAGGAATAGGTGGAATTTTTTTGATAGAGCAAACTTTACACAAGTTATGGTATTTACAATATGACATGCGCATTTGTGTCTGCGATGACATGTTCGGCCTTAAAATTAACCGACAAGATTGTTCGGTTAAAGTTCAAATGGTCAACAAGCGGTCAAATGGCCACCGGTTAGCATCCCTACTTGGGACATTTGGACACACAAGCAATCATCGCCCACCTGCATGGATGAAACTGTTTGTAGCTCACGTGAGATAAACTTTTAAAGCCGCGTTCTGTTGGTCAATCCTGTCATGCACAAAAGCTCAGGAGTTCTCCCTAGTGACTGATTATGACACTGGGGGATGGTGTGCTGCGGTTTGCTGATGAAGGCCTAAATGGGGAAGGAAGGAGACGGGGAAGTTGCGCAATTGCTGGATGGCCTGATGTGCAGTTCATTCACCCACACAGTCAGCAGTCAGTCCTCATCCCTCGCTCGCCCAGAGATCAGACCCCCTGCGCTCTCTGCGGCCACAACACAACGGAGACATGGAGTCAGAGCTGCACAGCACATTGTCTCGGTCTGCGGCTGAGTGACACTGTTGGGCTGTGAGATAAGCGTGCTCGATCTTGAATGTCACATGTTTTGAGTGTGTTTTTGTGTGCCTCTGTGTAGTTTTTGTGTGTGTGTGTGTGTGTGTGTGTGAGCGCCCTGTGAGTCACTGCGTATGAGAGGGCTTATTCACTGCTGAATGTCAGTGAATGTGTCACAGCGTCGGGCCCCCTCTGAGGAGCCCCGGCCTCTCGGACTCAGCGGCTCAGTTCTTCCACCTGGATCTCAGCAGGACCGCTCGCCCTCTTCCACATCGATGTGGCACAACAGAATTTTTTTTTTAAATCATTTTGTCTCATGTTGAGTCTAGAAATCTTGTTTTGCTTATAAACAGCTGACAAAATCTGCCATCAGAGTGAAATCAACTTTCCAAATGTTTCTTGAAACAAGTGGCAGTGCCTTGGAATAAGCCAAGCACACTCCATTAGCAAATAAATATTGTTCTGTTGTCCACCTATCAAACATGATAATGGATCTGCTGATGCCAATTTTGATGCAACTTGGGGGGCAGAAGCGTTTTGGCTCTGTTTTCTGATTGGCCTGAATATAATACCATAACTCAACTCAACGCAGCTTTATTTATATAGCACTTTAAAACAAGCAGCTGAAACAAAGTGCTGTACACAAATGATAATAAAACAACAAAGCAGTAAGAACAGTAGAAAGAATAAAAACAATCAAACAAATTAAAACAGAGAAATGTCTCAAAGGTCAAATTTCTATATTATGAAAGAAAAAAACCACGACGACACTGGTTTGAGTTTCATGAAGTTTAGAGCAATGATGCATTTTGTTGCTGACTGGCCAAGGGAAGGTGTGCATGTTTCACTTGTTTTATGAAAAATAATACTAGTCTCGCACAGATGCACTCTCACATCAACAAGCCCATGTGAGCATCAGAACTGACCGTAATCCTTTTAGTCCAGTAATTTTAGGCCAAATTGGGGTCAACCTAGGACAAACTGCAAGAGAAGCAAACTCAACTGATTCTGTATCCTCAGTTTGTCCTGAGTGAGGGGAAAAAAGTCCCAAGAAATCCCATTGGTGGAAAGTTTTGAAAATCACCTCTATATGACCACATATTACCAAAAAACACTGTCTTTAACACACAGGGGAAAGGGGTTCAACATTTTACTTTCAGATATCACTATAAAAATTCACAAGTTGATTACACACACAAAGACAAGAAAAAAAGTCAATTACAAGTTCTTTGAATTATTCTGTTTACACATGCATATCACACATTATCTGATTTGATATGCGCTAATAAGGAATATAAGGAATAAATGCCAGAAGAGACATTTAAACAGTGAATTAAAAAGTTACTATATATAAAGTAACCTTGAATTAAAAGGTTACTATATAACATTGAATTAAAAGGTTACTATATATATAGTAACCTTTGACTGGACTGGACTGGACTATTTGTCACTGTTGTCACTGTTGACAGAGAAATAACATTACCTTGTGGAAACTGTTTCCCCCCCAGAACCACAACCTCAGTCTGAACTTTGACCCGCTTTTCTCACATCCGTATTATGACCAGGTCGTCCTGCTGAGCAAAGGATTTTGGCTTTGAAAGACTCAGGCTTCACACCTGTGTGATTTTTTCCCCCCCAGGTTTGAACAGGACCAGCACCTTCTCCTGCGAGGCTCATAACCGCAAGGGCGTGGCCACCTCTGGCTCTGGCACCATCACAGGTAGGTGTCGCACACTGTGGAGGAGACAGATGGGACGATGGGAGCTGAAATCTGGACATTTATAAAGTGCATCCGTCTGCGGCACCTTTTAACCCTCTGACTTCATTCAGTTTGGATTCTTTATGTTTGTGACTGCGTCCTAATTGACCTCTGTTGTCTCTTTCTTTTACTCTCTCTGCTCTCTCTCTTTCTTTCTCTCTCTAGTTCTCCCATCCCAGCCTCAGAATCTACGGGCTGTAGAGATCACACAGACCAGTCTGCGCTTATCATGGCAGCTTGGTTTCGGAGGCGACTACCCCATAATCCGCTGCTCTGTCCAGGTGAGACAACATCAGGAAAAAAAAACAGGGAGAGGAGAGGAGAAGCACGGGGAAAAAAAAAAAAAAAAAAAAAAAACTCCACGAGTATTTGACCTGAAAGCTGAACAAACACATCATTCTCCTGATCTATAAATGGGGCCCTGATTTCTGACGACCGTGGCCTTGCCTTTCTGCAAAGCCGAGTTTAGAGAAAAGAGAGCTCGCCTTTTCATTTCTTCCTTTCCTTAATTCATCCTCGACCCCTCCCTTATTCTTTTAGCCGCGGATCAAGTTTCACTCTGGGAAAGTGGCCTCCTGGACTAATCTCGTGTAGCACCACTCCCTCTCTCTTTCTCTCTGCCTCTCCGTCTGTGTCTCTCTCCCACTCTCCTGCTCTGGGGCCATTACAACTCAACGCAGTTCAGGAACATTTTCTCCTGGAGAAGGGAGCAGCACAGCACCACCCCTAAACGTCTGGTTCTAATAAAGCTGCCCCTCCTGCACCCCACTGCATATACAGCCCCCCCCCCCAAGTACCCTCCGCCCCTCACCCACCCACCCACCTACCCTCCCGCCCCATGGGGGAACAGCCAAGGGGCCAGTTCCAGCAGAATGGGGCAAAATCTGAATTTAACGGTTCATTGTGTGGCCGAAGAGAAACATGAAAAAGCTACAGTGCAGTGGGCTGAAAGATATTATTGTATTAGTGGAAGAGAGAGAGAGAGAGGGAGAGAGAGAGAGAGAGAGAAAATGGGGAATAGAAGCAAGAGAAGGAAATACAGAAAGGAAGAAAGTGGATGACAGCAGGAAAGGAAAAGAGGGAAAAGGCCCCGGCAGCAGGTCGTGTGGGTCTGAGCCATGCGAGGGGAATGCTGTGTGAGTGTGAGTCAGGCCTGAGCTGGACTCGTAGATTAAGCCGGCTTGTTTACGGGCTGGATGGCGATTCACTGAGTCAGGAATGACTCTTTCTCTTTCCTCCACACACACACACACACACACACACACACACACACACACACTCACACACTCCTCATTTATATACACTGGGCTAAACATTCCTTTGTAAGTGCCTCACGCCTCGGGGGAACAACAGAACCTGCCCTGCTGCCTGCACTGTGAGACTTCTCAATCATCCTCGTCTTATTATTACATTCACCATCAAAGCAGACGACAATGGCACCTGCTCACACACACACACACACACACACACACACACACACACACACACACACTGATCCTTTATAAGCAGGGTATTACACAAAATGATTTTTACTAGTTTTGGCACAGATGCTGCAGTCTGTTAAACTCAGGCTTTGGTATTTAAACGGGTTCTCGATGGGAAAAACGAGCCAGTCAAGAAACGGCCGGAGCTCAACTGTCACAACCACGCCTGATCAAAAATCAACCAATCACTATTGATCTTAACTTTGCCAACTGTGAAGCGGCCGTCATGCACAGCCTTTAGCTTCCAACAGCATCTGCACTTTTGTAATGAGTAATACCACAGAGAAGCTCAAGTCCACATGGGAGACTTTCATGTGGTTTTAGGATTGTTGCAGAGCAGCAGGTTTTTGTTCTCTCTCCCTTCTCTTCCTCTTTAACTGTGTTTACCGCAGAAACTTTGCCGCGTCGGCAGGTTTCTGCCTCTAATCTCCGGCTGACGAGTCCCGCTCTCGGTGCACCTTGCTGAGCCTGGTTCACGTCCAGCACACATGAAACAGGTTCATCATTTCTGACTGCCAACACCAGACCCCCACCCGGAACGCTTTGAAGTGATCTCAAGACATTAGGAGACACTGCATGCTGCTTTTTTTTTTTTTTTTTAATTGTGTAAAGTTTTATGATTTGTCAGTTTCTTGTACGATCCTAAAGCAAAACTGAAAGGCCGGTTTAAATGCCAAACATATGTGACATGTAGCATTTAACCATCAGCGTGGGGTTGTCAGATTAAGTGTGATACCTTGGTTCAGCATCTTGTTTAACTCAGTTTGTTGGTTTGCAGCTTATCAGGACGCTGCTAAAGCGAGTGTTTCTCAAAGATAAGACCAGGCTGGAAGAGAAAACACTGTCACGCTGCTCTTATTGTGTTGCCTGCTCTGTTCTCTGATTTCAAGACTGCACCTCGTGTTAATAATCGACAAGAAGCAGCACACTTCACAGATATTGCACACTGCAAGGCAAGGCAAGGCAAGGCAAATTTATTTGTAGAGCACAATTCAACACAAGGTAATTCAAAGTGCTTTACAGAGACATTAAAAGCAACAAGACACAATTTAAAACAATAAAAACAGTCAATAAAAAGGGAAATAGTATTGGGAATGATAGCGAAAATAAAATACAGTAACATAAAATATCAACAGGCTCAGTACACTGCCTGAGCTATACAGACTTCCCGGTCACCCCCTGCAGGGATGCCGACAGCCCAACCTCTTAATTCCTTAGACTCTGAAACCTCTCCTATTGGAGATTTCAGTCCGGACTCAGTCCTCAGCCCTGGAATCTCTGACATTTGACATCGCAACTTTTCCCGACATCAGAATCTTTTCCCGACATCAGAACTTTTCCTGACATTCCCGACATCAGAACCTTTTCCTGACATCAGAACCTTTTCCCGACATCAGAACCTTTTCCTGACATCAGAACTTTTCCTGACATCAGAACCTTTTCCTGACATTCCCGACATCAGAACCTTTTCCCGACATCAGAACTTTTCATCAGAACCTTTTCCCGACATCAGAACTTGCACTGACATCAGAACCTTTTCCTGACAGCTCAGTTATTGTTGCATGTTTGAGAAAAGAGAAAAAACACAATAATAATACAGTTCTTCACAATAAAAATATTTAAAACAAAAAGTGTAGCACTTTAAAGCTGTCAATCTGACGAATCTTGTGATTGTAACTTGGACGTTTATTATTTGAACGTTCCAGGCCAAGCGTTCAGGAGAGACCTTCGCCACAGGCCCAGATCAGATGATCCACAACCAGAACGTGAACGTCCCCCCGGCCACCCACCTCATCGGGCACCTGGAGCCCCACAGCCCCTACGCCGTCAGAGTGGCCTGCCACAGCAGCCAGGGGCCCTCTGACTGGTCGCCCTGGGTGGAGCTGAGCACCAAAGAAGGAGGTAAGAGCCGGCCGAGTGAGGAGATGTTTGTTTTCAGCCTGGAAGTCACATGTGCGATCGCTGACTCTGACGCGGGTCAAGGTCGGGGCTGAGTTATCTGGCTGGTGCTTGAGGTCCAAGTCCAGGCCTCCTCCCGCTCCTCCCGTGTGCAGCTACTGGTGCGGGACGGTCCCATCGGCTGCTGTGGGCGTTAAAGTGCTGTAACTCTGAGGCACAGTCAGAGAGGAACTTTCCTTCAGAGGGCATTTCACTGCTCCCTTGATCTTATTTTTAGGGGCATTCTGGTCGTTTCATGGACAGTTTTATTTAACTATGAAACAATACATGGGCACTGCGTAGTGGCTGACACTTCACTTTTTTCCCTCTGCTGGGAAATCACAGCAGGATTCACAGAAGAGCATGGACTCATTTTCTCTCGCCCTCTCTGTCCATTGTTAAGTTTTTTTGAGGATATAAACTGTTGAATTTTTTTTTTTTTTTTTTTTGGTTGTTGTTGTTGTGATTTGAGGTTTCTCTGACCTCCGGCTGCATGGTGCCGATGTTTTTTCTGAGCACTCTGATCTAAAAAAACAATTTTTCATGCCAACAGCAGTCATAATGCTCCCACAGATCACCTACGGCGGCCCTCAAGGAGCTGCAAATGTTTGAAAACAGAATGAAAACAATGAGAACAATGTGAAGTTTTTCCATGAGTGCCTGTTCATTTGTGACCCTGCTGCAAGGTGAACTTCGAGGAAAGGATCTGTGTTTTTCAACCCAGGATGACTTAAATATGTTGATATCCATCTTTCAGTGATGAGAAACTGAGCTCCTCTCCAGCCTTTCACACACTCACACAGGATGCTCGATGTGAAAAGGGGAAGCACTGGCAGTAAACCCTTCGTACCACCTGATGTAGTCTCATTTTCAGTGTTGCAATCTTTGTTTTCCTTCGAACAAGTGACAGAATACACCAGTAGGATCGGCTAATCACACTTGTTTGCAATGCAGTTTAACCTGTTCAGGAGCAGGTGTGAATACGCTGCAACAAGGCAGGATAAAGCAGATCAACCCACTGAGAAAATGACACTTGGGTCTAGAAAATTATGGAGACAAGTTGAATAATCTTACCCCGCTGGCGGATTATTTTCATTTGCTTCAAGAAAAACAAGACTTTAAGAGTCAGTATGAATCGAAAAGATGTTAATTTTATGTCACATTTACAATAATACATGGCAAATCTATCCCTTTATTCACTTGCTTTTGACTGATGCTGCCCTGTGTGTGTGAGTCACAGCCTGAAAGTTAGGATTATCAGATGTCAGGAGACTCAAGTGTCTGTGAGTCACTGTATTCTTCCTGTGCCCCTTTAACTCAGTCTGTGTTTATGAAGAATGCCAGACACGGGACGCTGCACCGCTCTGAATTTACCACCCGGCCTAAACTGTAGAGGCAGAGAAAGGGCTCGTACACTGCAAAAAGTCAAAATCTTACCAAGATTATTTGTCTTATTTCAAGTAAAAATGTCTTATTTCTAGTCAAAATATCTCATTACACTTAAAATAAGACATGATCAGCTCAGAAGTAACTTGTCTTTAGACAATTTTCACTTGTTTCAAGTGAAAATCTACTTAAAACAAGTGAAAATTAGCTTGAAACAAGAAACAAATTTTGCCAATGGAACAAGCAAATTTTCACTCAAGTAAAAATTTGCTTGTTCCATTGGCAAAATTAGTTTTTTACTTGAAATAAGACAAATAATCTTGGTAAGATTTTGACTTTTTGCAGTGTAGTGCCGGGGCGGTGGAGGCGGAGACAGGGGGGGGGGGCACAGGGTGGGAGGGAGGCCGCCTGGTAAACTCTCCTGAAAGGCTCCAGTGAGAATCGCAGCGCTCCGTCCAAACTGTAACGCTCGGCTGCTGAGTGCTGGAGTTTAAACGGAGGTGGGATTTTCCATGCCAGGTCATGCCGTCTCTATGCCTGGATGAGGAGGGATGGAAAAAGTGTATAGTAAGCAAAGAGCGATGCCACGGGGGAGATGACGGGGCTTTCCATAATGGAAGTTGCTTGTAATATAAAAATACCTCAGCTTAGCGATTCTCATAAACTGAAAGTGTGAGGGGGTTAGTGCTGCTTTAACACGCCTCTCTGATGAGAAACAACAAAAAAAAGTGTTTTTTGAGCCACGCTGGCAACATGCACAGGATTTCTCCTCTTCCTCTTTCTGTTCTTCATTCGGCAAATTCAGAGCAATCTTTGTTTCGTTTCAGTGGAAAAATCCTCAGATGTCCAAATTATATAATTTCCTTTTGGACAGTATTGTTTGATTGTACTCCTGGCAGCTCCCTCTGCACTTTGTAATGGGACAGAGGGTGAGAAAAAACAAAGCAGATCAGATTCAGCTGGCAATCAAAGACAGTTAAAGTGTCTGGAGGTCAAAGGGAGTGACAGCAGAGCGAGACCGAGTGAAGACGACTCAGCCATATTTTCCACGTCTTTCTCTCTGGTCTCCCTGCTGGAGCCGATGACAAACTCCCATGAGGGGTTTTAGTCTTTCATTTGTGTCTCATTAAAAAATAGTGCAGATACAAGCCGTTCTGTCCTTGACATGTGTCTTAAGTTTCTTGCCACGCCTCTGCCTCCTCTATTCTTCTCAAATTTTTCGCCTCAGCAGAGAGACTCCTCTCCTGCTGAGCACTTTTTTTTTAAAATCTCGTCTCCATGCTCCCTTTCTACAAGAAGACTGGGCCTATGTCTTCTCTCAGTTTGCTCCTCTCTCTCCCTTTTTCTGCACCTTCCCTCGCAGCTCATTTCTCGTTCCCAAATCCTGCAAACTGCACAGAGGAATGTGTTTCCTGCATCACCAAAGAAGCAAAACTCTGTTCCCCTCCTTCTCCTTTCTTTCACCCCCCATTTTTTTTCTTGTTTTGTTTTGACCCCATATGACCTGTGATTCCTCTTTCCAAAGTGGGAGAAAAATGAGGAATGAACACCCAGCGAGGCACTGTGGGAAAAATGAAGGAGCGGGAAGATGGTGGGTGTAGGCAAAGGATGGAAGTGCAGGGAAATGGGGGATGGGGGGCACTTTAAAAAAAAAAAAAACAAAAAAAAACATGCATTTTGCTATTTTCCCAAAGCCCACTTTTTTTTCCCTGAGGGATGAGAGAATAAAGAGAGGGGTTAAGGCCGGGGTGGTGGGAGAGGAAGCGACACGACCCATGTCCCGCTCCAGATCCTGAAACTGCAGTGAGATTATGCTTCACGGGATGTTTCTGTACATGGGTTTTCCTTTCCCTGCTCTAAATAGTTCCAGAAATGCAGGTTTCCAAAACAAAAAACAAACTATTTGCTTTTGTGTTGTAAGGTATGAAGGCGCTGCATGTGCACAAAACCCAGACTTGAAATCTGGTGTCCTATTAAATCTCAAAATCTTCTTCCTCCAAAAAAAAAAAAAAAGAAGAAGTGAAAATCTGCCAGTGACGAGAGTGATGAGATAATCCCGCTTGTTCCCAGTGCTGATTTCCAGAATGTTCTTGAATCACTGAATCGTGAATCATTCACTCATTTTTTTGACACCAGTGGGCCGATCTGCCTTATTCTGTCTAGTTTCAACGCATTTATACTTACTGAAAAAAAAAAAAAAAAATACAGAAACAAGTGAACTGAGAAACGAGGATATGAGAGTAAATGACTTTTGAAGATGGAGATTTTTTTTTTTGTTGTTGCTGGCAAGAGGTAACAACATGAAATTAAAAATGAGCAGTCACAGGATACTATTACTGTGTACTGACAAGACTTCATATATGTTAACCCTTTATAGGCCACTCATTGAAATACATTGAAATTCAAAAAAACAACCCTAAAGGGATAGATTTGCCATGTAGTATTGTAAATGCGACATAAAATTAACATCTTTTCGATTCATACTGACTCTTAAAGTCTTGTTTTTCTTGAAGCAAATGAAAATAATCCGCCAGCGAGGTAAGATTATTAACCCTTTATAGGGCACTCATTGAAATACATTGAAATTAAAAAAAAAAAAAAAAAAAACAACCCTAGACTGTAATTAGAGAACATGACAGGACTTTATTACTTCTATAAAATTTTTCGAAAATTTTCATTTTGTAATAGAAAATCAAAGCCAGTGAGATTGGTCAAATGCCACAATCATGTGACCTGGGATGTAGAGCGATCTTTGCTGATTGGCTGGGTGAAGACCAAATGATTATTGAACTAACTGAGACAGGGGATGGGCCTGATATGTAAAATTTCTGAAATTACCAAAAATGGTCACTATAAAGGGTTAATTACAATTGCCGGTATACTAGAATAAAGTAAAGCTCCCTCAGTGGCTGCATCACATCTGTCCATAATTAGCCCTCCGTTCCTGCACAATCACAGGACGTCCACACTCACCAGTGTAAATTCTAGGGAATTGGAAATGAGTCACGGTGACGTGGCGCGACTCACACACATTGGCATCACTTTAATTCGATTTAATACCACTGACTTCGAAAAAAGGAACCACGATGCTTTAACATGTATGATCCGGTTTAGTGTTACAGGACGCCACAGAGAACAGACCGTGTTCCACTGGGAATGCTCTTTAAAGTCAAGTCAAGGCACTTTTGATGACACTGACATTCGTGCCCCGCCTGATCTGAGAAAGATTTCCTGAGTGAGGTTTTATTTATGGAGAACAGACGATGGCGAATCCAGATCCCAGGGTTGTGAGTCAGGATTTGGCTTAGAGATGACCCCTTTTCCGTCTCCATGCTGACCCTCGCACACACAAACAAACTGAGGGTGACACACGAGGCAGAGGAGCGCAGCACGCCGCTCTGACGTGACGCCGCCTCATCAATAACAGGACGTGAAACGGAGGTTTACCGCTGAGGCACGTTCGCCTCGGGTTGTTGTGAACAAGTTGTGGCTGAAAACAGTTTGTTTCAGAGCCGCACGCCCGAAGCCCGCGCCGCTTTAATGTGGAACACAAAGGAACAACACCGAGCCACCGAGGCTGACGTTTGTTTGCTTAGCAGGTCTTGTTTCTCCATTTCAGAAAAAAAGGGCATCGGCTCACATCTCTTTTTCAGTTTTCCTCTTGCACAAAAAAAAAAAAGAAAAGAAACTTCCCAAATCTTGCAACTGACTAAGTAAGGGCTTTAAACGCTCTAAAGTTTAACGTTATAAATTAACATCTTTGTTCAGCTGAAGTCATGGCTCTGGTCCTAGTTTGAAGAGAGAGAGAGAGAGAGAGAGATTACCACAGGGAAGGCAGTGGAAGAGAAGAAAACTTGGAAGGAGGGAGATGTAATCATGCTGAACGAAGGACAGAGAGAGATAAAGAGGGGACTGGAGCCCAGGAGAGGGAGTGGGGGAAGCCGAAAGAGACGGCGATGAGGTAGAAATGGCGGAGACGGGAGAGAGAGAGACAGAGAGAGAGAGAGAGAGGAGAGAGAGGGATGACGGGCCGGAGGTGGAGACGCGCCGGTGGAACGGACAGACATGGGGGTTGTTTTTGTTGCTGCTGGCAGTCCACAGCGGAGCGGAGACCACATGTGGAAACAATCAGCCGCCAAACACTTCCTGATAACATCATCCATAGGCTGGGCCGTGTTTCTCAAACTCACACTGACTTGCTCTGTGTGTGTGTGTGTGTGTGTGTGTGTGTGTGTGTGTGTGTGTGTGTGTGTGTGTGTGTGCTTTGTGAGCTTGTAGAGAGCGAGCAAGAGGCAAAGACAAAGAGAGCCTCAACTCAAACGGCAACAAAAGAAATAAGCGCTGTCACCTCCTTGTGAAAAGGTTCTGGGACGCCTGTACAACCCAGAGGACTAACATGTGCACATACATACACACACACTCTACTTATACACACACACACACGCACACACATGCACACATTCCTCACACTATTTCTAGAATGTTATTCAGATAGTTTTTCTCTCCACTGGGCTTTTCTGCTGCCAGCAGGCTCATTTCTCCCCTCGCTCTCTGGTCCAAAGGGTGAGAGAGAAAAAGGCGAGCAGCAGAGAGCGAAGCTGAAATAGGGAAGGACAGAGAGAAAGGGAGAGCGTGAAGGGAGAAGACAGAGGACGAGAGCAGGAGGCCTCAGCGTGTGTCCATCTGTGTTGAGCGCCGCGCCCTCTGAGCTCAGCCGAAATGCCCTTCACTCGCCTTTTTGCCATAAGAAAGCCGAATTCGCCGCATTTCTCTGACATCTCCTCCCTCCAGCTGATGGAGTCATCCACACCCTAGAGGCTCCAGGCAGTCAAAACAACACACGCCTGGCTAGCCCCCAGCCCGCCGGCCCCTGGCCCCACGCCTACTATCGCACCATTGCCGGCTCCTCACTCCCTACCCCAGAATCCTCTGACACACCACCGCATCCCGAGCTGCACATGCCTGCCCTAACCTCAGGCTAATAAAAAGACAAATAAAACATGGGGAAGACAAGTAGCTGTGTGAAATGTGAAATGCCTGAAATTTGTTGTCGTTGTTGTTGTTGTTGTTTTTCAGTGCCAGATAGCCCCCCCGTCAACACGAGCGTGGTGCTAAACGGGACCGAGGTGCTGCTGACGTGGGAGCCGCCTCCGGGAAAGCTGAACGGGGAGCTGAAGGGCTACATGCTGGAGTACAGCACCCCCAACATGGAGCAGGTCAGTGTGAGGGAGCCACACAACACAACACCACATGGACTTTGAAAGGCTGGCGCTCTTACATCATGATTGATACTTCAGGGGCCGGATTCTCTAAAGGTTCTTAAGATTAAATTTCTTCTTAAGTTCCACTTTTTTTTCTTAAGTTTGGGTTTAAGAAGAATCTTAAGATATTTTCGAATTCACAAACAAAATATCTTAGGAATCCAAACAAAAGATCTTAAGAATGTTCTCAACTTTATTCTTAAGATTTTTCTTAAGAATAAATGGGATTCTTGAAAGAAATTATCTTACTATTTTTCTTTAATAGTATCGTAACTTTAAGACAGGTAAAGGTCGTCTTAATTAACCACATGCTGTGTGAAGGTAAGCTATTTTTCAAACATCTTTGATTAATTTAGAGCCAAATTTGATTATATAACATAGATTAATGTAGTAATACCTTAATAATTTGACATTGTATATGTTAACATAGTGATAATCGTTATCTAAATTGTAATTCAGCCTAATATCTAAGCCAGTATTTAGACACATAGAGGCACATATATTGTTTCTGAGTCTATATGAGGACATTTTGTTTTGCCACCAGTCACCATTCATGTGTCAATTATATTTAGATTCTATTAACTAATAGGTTAGTAATATCGTCGCTGTCCAATACAAAGTATGTATCTCAATTTTTGAGAAAACACTTTTATAACATCAAATCAAAGTTGAGACTATAATGGATAGTTAATGGAAGTTCTTAAGATAATGTGCAGTTCTTAAGAAAATAATGGGGAATAGCACTTTCATTCTTATGAACTTCTCATTTTTTCCTCTTACGAAACGTCTTAAGATTATTAGTAAGAACTTTTTGGAGAATCTGGCCCCAGATTCTAATATTTCTCAGAGGTAAAGCTGGGCAGCGATGAACTCACTGGTCCATGTAAACTCCAAGCTCAGAATTTCCAACTCATACATTTCCAACCTACGACAACATTACATCCAGAGTGTCAAACTGGAGAAAAAAAATAGATGCCAACAGGAAAAAAAACAGCATTTTCCTCTAGAGGGAATACCAAAGTGCATGAAGTCATAAATAAGTGTGCTTATATTGATCCAGTCCTTAAGATGAACAACAAAAGGCTGTTGTTTTTGTGCGCCCTGATGTCACCTGAAATGAAACTGATGAAACTGGAGCTCTGAAATGATATGAGAAGTTTGAAATTGCAGTGTTGAATTGGATTCATTTCATGTTCACATGTCGGAGCTCGTTTTCAGTGAGTTCCCAGGTGAAATGAACACAGCATGAGATCTCAAGAGCCATAACCTGAATATTAAAGAGGGAGCTCTGGTCAAAATAAACACTATAAATGTCGGCGACATCTCACTATGTAGCATTAAACTGAAGCCCAGTGAAATCAGCAAGAGGTGAGGAATAGGTTATTATTATAATTCATTTGATTCAGTTGAATTCAGTTTTAGAGAGAGACAGAGAGAGAGAGAGAGAGAGAGAGAGAGAGGCACATTGTAGAACAATGCAAGTTTGACATAGGCCTGTATAGTAATGCTAGTGGTGACAATAGCAGTAACAACAATAATAGTGTTTGCAACAACAGTAATAATCATAATAACACCAACAGCCATAATAATACCACTTCTGATAATATTAATAGTAATAGAACAATGATAGCAAGATTAGTAATAATGATAATTACAGGCCTGATTGTAGTGGGACTGGGTAATACTAATAACTGGAGTAGTAATAATATGACTAATAACAACTAAAATACATATTGTAGAAATATGTGTCGAGCAGGATCATTATTAGCACTCTCGCCTCTAATTAAAAAAATCTCTCCAGCCAAACTGAGTTATCTATATTATCTATCTGTCTGCCTGCTCTATCTATAGCCTGGAGCTGTCTGGCCTATCTGTGCCACTTCTGAATGCCGTGGTTATTAAGTAAAGAAATAGACTCACTGCCATTAATATTTTTTCAATTTATGAAAAATATTTTGACCCTCTTTACTATTCAAGTTTCTGCTCCAGAACCTGTTGTTTCCTGGCTCCACTCACCGACATTTAGCTGAGCTTCCTTCAGTGCGCCTCTACCTTTGACACTTATTTAGAGACCGGACGGTCCTCTGACTGTCTGCCTCTGCCTCTCTGTCCACAGGCGCTTGTGGATACGGGTTTGGACACTGAGCTGTCAATCAACCTGTCTGCCCCCCTGTCCAACGTGTCATTTCGGATATGTGCCTACACAGGGGCGGGGCGGGGGCCCTGGACGCCCCTACAGACCCTGACCCTCGTTACTCCCGGTGAGTGACATAAATAGGGGAAAAAAGAACTTAAGAAGACTGGTAATAATTAACTGCTGGAATCCATTTTTTAATATTTCATAAATAATGGTGATTCCACCCTCAAATGTGTCACTATTTTGTAAGCAAAGTTTTTTCATTTGGCTAGTAACTTAAACTATATGCCATAATGACTTGTATCAAGGTGTTAGATTTCTGTCCATATAAATTCTCAAAAATAGATGTGATGTGAGATGGTAAAGAGCAAGAAATGTTTTTTTTTTGTTTTGTTTTTTAGTCAAAAAGTCAACATATTGACAAAAGTTCTGCTTTTTTTCTCTCACAGGAATGGAGAAATCCAGAGGTGAGTAATTCCTGGTTCACACTAACCTGTAAACAGCCTCTGCTTCGTGACCGTAATGACACGGCGACAGTGGAAGTGAGCTCATGGTGTTTTTCCGATCAGCACTTCTCTTTCTTCTCCTCTCCGTCAGCGCCTTCCTCTGTGGGCCTGACAGTTCCCTCCCCGTGAAGCGCAGAAAAAAGGAAGGAATAGAAAAGAAGGGAAGAGAAAACCACTGAGAGACGGGAAAAGGGAAGGAGGCTGTGGTGGCGGCGGTGCTCATAAATATTTATAACAGGCAGAAAACAGTGTAGCATCTCTGTTTGCTTAGTCTGACAGAGCCCGGCAGACAATCCAGACGACAAAAGCGGCAGATAGAAAAGAGAAAAAGGGGCAGAGAAGGAAGGGGGGCAGGTGGGTGTGAATGGGAAGAAAAAAGCTGAAAACAGCGACAGGAGTTTGCAGAGAGTTCAGCGGTAGCTTTCGGGGCGGGGAGGGGTGCATTTTAATGTGAGAGATGGGACACTAACAATTTAGAGGAAGACTGGGCCGTAGATATTTTGAGAATGAGGTAAAGGAGCATATTCTGGGTGTAATGAAATGTGTTAAGTGTCAAGAGTGTCTCAGCTATGGAAATATGAAGCTGTTGACCAATGGAAAAGGGCTCAGTAACTTTGTGTATACACCAAAGATGGAAAGTCACTAAATAGATTCACGACAGTGCAGCTTTACTGCTCTGCATTTATCCAGTGGCTTTGGTTACTTGTTATTTTTTACATGCTGAACATCAAATCTGATGCAACATGCTTCTTCCAGGTTAATGCATCAATTCATTTAATAGAAACCATCATGTTTACTATGGATGCTCGAGTACATTTTACTGCTCATGATTCTGTAGTTTTCCTTCCTGGAGTATTTCTCCATCATGGTGTTTCTGTTTTACTAAAGTAACGTTCTCCACCACGTGCTTTACACTGAAGCAGGACACATTATGTGCGAACACCGTGAGTACAGCGTGTACACATGTAGCTGAACGGAGGTTGTGTTATTGCAGTCTTGTAAGGGCAATTATGGAAGCAGATTTCATTAAGCACTCACGCGGCGTGTATTTTTGCTGAGCTTACTGTTTCAGAGGTTAGCATGTGGGAAGAAGGAACCTTTGATCTGCATCACAGGAACTGCAACTTTTGTATCATTACATTCCACATCATCTGTCCTGAGCTTTCACTTCTCCTCTCACACTCCGCATAACTAAACCCTTCTCTCTCTCTCTCTCCCTCTCCTTCCCGCCCTGTCTTTCCCACCCGGTCCCTAAGGTCTGTCCTCGCCCCCGGCCTTTTCCTGGCACTGGTGGTATGTGGTGATGGCCATAGCTGGGGCCGTGTCCATCGCTGTGCTCATGGCTGTGTACGTGGCCAAGCTGCGGCGCAAGGAGACGCGTTACGGGTGCGTAGGCCGCTGGCGCTCCTTGTGGGCGGGAGCGAGGGACTCGACGGCTTTGCCAAACTGAAAAGTCTTTTTTCATTGTTTTTTTTTTTTTTTTCCCATGACCTATTTGCTTCAGCTCTCCATGCATTCTGAAGCTTTTGGATGAAGCAAAATGCATCTGTTTTGTAAAATCAGCTGTCATTGGTGCATGTTTGTGGAATCAGGGAGCGATGCCGTGCTCCCAGCTGTGTTTCTGCGTGTGCTGGAGTTTGACCCCTGATGGTGTTTTGGGCGTGTGCATTCACAGAGAGGCGTTTGAATCCATGATGGAGAGCGGGGGGCCCGTGGTGAGGTATCGCGCTCGCCGCACCTACAGCCGCAGGACGACAGAAGCTACACGTGAGTGACTCTCTCTCTCTCTCTCTCTCTCTCTCTCTCTCTCTCTCCCTGCCCTTGCACGTACCTGTGAAAGATGAAACTGTCTTTTTGCCTTTGCGAGCGCCTGTCCCTAAAGCAGCAGGAGATGAGAGCGTTATGCTGCACGCCCAGACTTGCATCTGTCCCCGGGAGAGACAGAGATACAAAAATGTAGCATAATAGAGTCTCTTATCTCGCCCTTGATCCAACAAGGAGGAGAAAGGAAATATTTGGCCATAATAATGACACCTCAGACAGCTCGGCTCTTAACAGGAATCATGTTTCTGGTGCTTTGATTGATCAAAGGCGCTGATCCAAAGAGCGAAGGGTTAATGAGAACACCTGTGGAAAGAGTCATGCAGCGTTCAGTCAGTCGCCCTGTTCCAAAACACTGCGCCTCTTCTGCTGTATAATCTAATGTTATAATCACATACCAAGCGCTAAATGTACTGTGAATCACTTTAGGGAAACCATACTGTGTGAAATTAGATTTCGAATGCCGTAAATAGAGGAAATACGGTGGGACCCTTCTCAGCAGAGCAGGGCAAAATTTCACACTTTCTACGTAGATTTACATTTGAGATTTTAGGCATTTTAGGTGACATTCTGGTGCCGAGTAATTTATAGTGAGAAAAAACTGCAGAATTAGCTTCAGTTCCTAGATCAACAGCATTGCAGGCCACCGGAGGGAACATAAGGAACGGCAATCCATCATGCATGAGAATGTCACAATCACTGAAGAGGAAAGTGCAAGGGGGGGAAAATAAAAACAAGAGTGAAGGAGAAAAGTGGAGCGGGTGGTGTAAAAGTCCAGAATAAGAACGCTTTGGAGGAGGCTTTGTGTAGTGAGGAGTTTTCAACCTTACAGTGAAAGATGAGGAGTGGCTCCGCTGGTCTAACTGGAGTTGGGAGGTCATTTCGCCACTGGGGAGTAAAATAGGAGTCGAGATCCGAGCAGCAAAATCCAGTCAGAGACACACACACACCTGTAAACACAGAGCGCAGAGTCAGATTTCACACAGGCAGGTCACATTCAAGTCCCGACATCGTCCCTGGTTTAGCCACAGTTTAGGCAGACACCACACACACACACACACACACACACAAGTCTCAAGGGAAAGAAAAAAATTGGAGTGGAAGAAAAAAAACACAACAACTTATTCAGTGTGTAAAATGAGAGGAGCCAAGAGAAGGAGATAGGGAAGATAGCGATAATGTGGTCTGGAGTGAATGAGGGAGCTGGGAATAAAGCAGAGGGTCAAACTGGAGGAAAGGGGCGTGATTTATGCTGCAGGCCCATTCCCACTAACAAGCCAAGCCCTGGGGTTCCAGCCGTTGCCTGTGTTGGATAATAGCCGGTCACGCTAGCATGTGCTGGGACATGCCTGCGGACTGAGCACATTGCTGTCCGACGCGTGGCAGATTGATAGCGCGGCAACAGCTGGAAGGGGATCCACCGGCGTGTCGTCCCCCTTGTCATCTCCGGGCTCCAGATGTGAAAACAGCGCGGCCGTCTGTGGCGCAGGCTGTTCCCGCTCCGTGCACAGCGCTGACAGCCAGCTGGGGGAAGCTGAAGGGCTGCAGGGTTATCTCATACAGTTAATACCTCTGACCTCATTTCCTCCGCTGACCTCCCCCGAAACTGGTCCATCCAGAACTGATGACGTGCTCATGAGCCTCGCACCTTCATAAAGGCTGCAGAGGACAGAGGAGTCATTTCAGACGCTAATCTCTGGGTTAATAAAGCTTTATATTTTTCATTAGTTTTTTATTTTTTTGCATGACTTTTTATTTCAATTTCAGTTACTTTACGTTTATAGTTTTCAGAGTGGGTTCATTAGTTTTTATTCCTTTTTGTTTGTTTGCTAAGTTTTTATTTACAACCAATAAATCAGAAATTGTTGAAAAAAAATGTATTTACATTGCTTTTCAATACATCCTCACTTTATCCCCTGCCCATAATTAATCTCCTTTCTGCAACCCTACCACCTAAACAAAACAAATGGAGCCCAAAAGCATTTTAATGCTTTTATTTTATTTTGCAAAGTTTTACATGTAGTTTGAGTTTCACTGGTAGAACAGTTAAAGTCCATTTTTTCCCACAGTTTATTTTTACTTCAGTTTACGACATTGTTTATTAAAACTAATTGTCGTCTTGGCTTTAGCGTGAAGCTCGTGTATTGTTTTCTTGAAGAGGCGTGGGAGGCTGTTTTGGCTTAGTCTGTTTTCCTCGCTGTCCTGTGTTCTTCATTAAAGTTTTTCACTGCTGTTAAAATTCCTTATGTTTTTTGTTTTTTTTTCCCACTCAGTGAACAGCCTGGGCATCAGCGACGAGCTCAAGCAGAAGCTGCAGGATGTGATGGTGGACAGACATAAACTCACCCTGGGAAAGACCTTGGGAGAGGGTAAGTTCTTGCCTTGTGCCCCAAAAAGCTTTGAGTCGAATCGCTGTATCAGTGAAGTTGTATCAGTTAAATCACAAGAAGTACTGCGACATTTTGACGTCGAGTGAAAACTTGGTGAGAAGTTATCTTCTGTAGCAACAACTAGCCGTCAGCCTTCCTCTTATCTTAAGTCACTTCCGCCAGCCTGATGCCTCCTGGCCTGGTGAGAGTTAAACAAGGCACCATTTGATAACCTTGTACCCTGTGACCTTCCTCCAACACCGAACTACATACTCCTCAATGCTCATTAAAAAACACAGCAGTTAATCCAACAGACCATCTACAGCAGTGCAGAAAACTGGCTCACGGTCCAAGCCCGAGAAGGAAACACCTAAATCTGGGTTTTTGTTTGAAGGTGCTTTTTGGTTTTTTTCTTCAGGGGAGTTTGGCTCCGTGATGGAAGGGCTGCTGACTCAGGAGGAGTCTGTGCTCAAAGTCGCTGTGAAGACCATGAAGAGTAAGTTGTCCACAAAAAAACACCCAGCAAAGACTGCAACCAGTCCGTCATCACAGGCCATGTTGTTGACGTTTGTATCCAGAGCGCCCCTCAGTGCCAGGAATACAATTATGTTTATTACGGGTGGCCGTTAGAGTTAGAAGAGAATAAAACGCCTGTGAAATTAAAAATGACGGGACACAATATGCCCTTTCATTTTAATCGAGAGAATTGGAACATTTTTCTGATCAGAAAACAGCCAAGCGCCGACCCCTGACACACCAAGGCGCCAGCCAGAATAAAACCCAACACAACAACTGATGCTGTAAAAAACTCAATAACTGGGGAAAATGGATTGTTTGGGGACAGAGACTTGGGAAACGGCACCGGCCTCTCTCTGTAAGGCCCTCTGCCAGTTCCCAGCTGTGGCAAAGTCAGTTAAAACAAGCCTTGGTGTTAATACTTGAGGGCTAATTTCTAGTGCGCAACACTTTTTTTTTTTTTTTTTTTTTCAAATGTCATTGTTCTGGAAAATCATCCGAGGAGCAAAAAGAATGTTCTCAAAAAATAAAAGTTTCAACCCTTCAACCCGGCAGCGTCAGTGCCGTTTTTAATACACACCGAGCCCAACAGCTATCACACTGTCTCGTCTTTGTACCTACCATCTCCTCTCCAGTTGCCATCTGCACGCGATCTGAGATGGAAGACTTCCTCCGTGAGGCTGCCTGCATGAAGGAGTTTGACCACCCCAACGTCATGAGGCTGCTAGGTAACAATCAGGAAAACACAGTCAGGGTTAATACCACTTCCCTTACCAAAAAGAAGTAAACTTCTAGTTTACCTTTCCAAGTATACTTAAGTGGAGTTTGAGTATACTTTATTAAGTATACGTTCCTTACCAAGTATACTTGTATTTATGTACTAGTAGTGTACTTACATATGTACTAGTTAGTATACTTATACTAAAAGTACCCTGATTTGGCCCATTTTTGAGTATACTTGAGTAAACTTCAAGGTTACTTTACTTATATATAAGTATACTTAAATTACACTATTTCCTGTACTTGAGTTGTACTACTCTTTTACTTAAAGTAAACCATTTGTATACTCAATGTACTTGAAATATACTTTACTTATACTTGAATTAAACTGTTTTCATATTGCATAAGGATGCAAAATTAGTTCTCTGCGTTTGACCCATCCCCTGAGGGAGGGGTGAGCAGCAGCAGTGCCGTGCTCGGGAATTATTTCATGATCTAACCCCCCAATTCCAACGCCAAATACTGAGTGCCAAGCAGGGAGGCAACGGGCAGCATTTTTAGAGTCTTTGGTATGACCTGGCTGGGGATTGAACCCCCAACCTCCCAGTCTCAGGGCAGACTGAGTTGGCATAGCCTTACTTGAATCAAATAGCTGAGTGGAGAGGTATCTGAAAAGTATACTTACCTAAGTATTAGTTCACAGAAAGTATACTTAGTTCATAAAAAGTATACTTATAAGTATACTTGAGTATACTACTTTTTGGTAAGGGTTGGTTCTCTAGTAGCATCTCCATTCAATTTGCAGATTCAAGATAGAGGTTAGGTTTGGAGTCATGGGTGAAATCATGTCAACTCTCAGTGTACATGTATGCAATCCATGCAGAGAACACTAAGCCTGGTGTCGGTGGTGCAGCTGTCACAGAAAGTCGTGTCCTTGTTTTCAGGTGTGTGTCTGCAGACAGTGGAGAGTGAAGGTTACCCCTCCCCCGTCGTAATCCTGCCCTACATGAAGCATGGAGACCTGCACAGCTACCTGCTCTACTCGAGACTGGGAGACTGTCCTGTGGTGAGTCTGATGACCCACAGTGAGAGCACAGCAGAGTCAGGAAAACACATTAAGGCAAACACGCACACACAGTCACGTGCAGCGTAAGGGTTTAATGGTTTCATGGGTTCACACCAGTGTCAGTCAGCCAAATAATGACCCAACGTCAGCAGGGATGTAAACGGCTCATCACAACACAAACCCCACCCACATCTTCTTGGCCGCACATACGCTTGAGATAATGAAAACACAGGATATGCATCTGCCTTTTCTATCTGCAGTTGTGGTTACTAATGGATGAAGTGGTTATTTGGAAGCGGGAACTGCTATACGCAATAAGTCCCCAAAGAGCCGGGTTGAGAAATACAAAGCTAATCAAAACAAGGTTCTTTTTGAATGTTGAAATATGCATGATTCAGGCAAATGTTCAAAAACCACAGTGGTGTTGAATCCTATCCCTCCCAGTGGAGCAGGCTCTAATATCTGGAGCAGGGAGCATGCATTGCTGCACACATGTTTCAGATGGGCTGCACATCCTCAGAAAGATGGGCTGTAGCGCCCTCTGCTGTACAGAAAACAAACATCAACTGTTGTTGGTCTGTGAACAAACGCTGTTTTCCTCCGTGTTGTCCTGTAGTACCTTCCATCTCAAATGCTGGTGAAGTTCATGACTGATATTGCCCGGGGAATGGAGTACCTCAGCAGCAAGAACTTCATCCACAGAGACCTTGCTGCTCGCAACTGCATGTGAGTTCAATCTCCTCTTCTGCTCTCTCAGTTCCTGTATCTGCTGTTGCTCCACTGACTTTCACCCTGCGCGTTCTGTGTCAGATGACGCCTTTAACTCTTTGATCCGTCTGTGCCTACAGGCTGAATGAGAACATGAACGTGTGTGTGGCGGACTTTGGCCTCTCCAAAAAGATCTACAACGGAGACTACTACAGGCAGGGGCGTATCTCCAAGATGCCTGTCAAATGGATTGCCATCGAAAGCTTGGCTGACCGTGTCTACACCACTAAGAGTGATGTGGTTAGTTTACCTCACCTGATGTGTGTGTGTGTGTGTGTGTATAAGTGTAAGTGTGCATAGTTGTGCAGAGGCAGATATTCCACAATAAGTGCAATATCACTAACACGCGTGTTTAGCACTAAGCTAATTTCAGCACTGACTGTGTACCAAGTCTGCAGCTCCTGAATCGCATTACCGGGCGTCAGGTTCTGTGGCTTGGTCCATTTTATATTCATATACACTGTTTATATATATATATATGTGTGTGTGTGTGTGTGTGTGTGTATGTATATATGTATATATATATATGTATGTATATATATATAGAGAGAGAGATATATAGATATATAGATATATAGATATATATATAGAGAGAGAGAGAGAGAGAGAGAGAGAGAGAGAGAGATAGAGATATATAGATATAAAGATATATATATATATATATATATATATATATATGTCTCTCTATATATATAGATATATATAGATATAGAGATATATAGATATAGATAGAGATATATATATATACCGTTTATATTTATATAGGCTGTTTATATTTTTCTTTATATTTTTATATTTATTGTTTATATATATATATTATATTTATTATACATATACTACTTATATACATAGGCTGTTTATTTATATTTATTATATATATACTATTTATATTTACATACGCTGTTTATATTTATTTATATATACTGTTTATAGTTATACATACTGTTTATATTCACATATATTGTTTATATATACTGTTTATACTTAATTCTATATTCTATATATACTTATGTTCTATATTTACACTTCTTTTTTTACCTTGCTTTATTTATTTATTGAGGCTTATACCGGGACCTGAGTCCTAATTTCGTACCACTAACATGTAAATGTGAGCTGGTATGACAATAAAGTTCCTTGAATCCTTGAATCCTTGATACAGAATTTCAGGTCCAGTTCCTGTTTCATAACTGCAGAATATTTGCAATATGATTATTCCCCAAGCTTGATGTATAAAAAAATCATTATAGGTCCCTACTTAAGACCCAAAGACAGCTCTGTGTTTTGAGCCAACTGTATGGCAGCCATTAGTCAAACACATACTATTACTGGGACGTGTGAAAGACCAGTAATACATGGGAATATCTGTTTGTCAAGCTCTGGCGCCCATTTACATATAAATGCATGTTTGCACAGCATTAGCCTTTTTAAAAAAATGTACATTCTTTGGCAGCTTGTGCGTGAAGTAGGATGTTCTGAAAGCGTGGACAAACATAGCGATGTTATTTCCGTAGCCGGTGTTTGCTCGGTGTGGATTTATGTTTGAGCAGTGTGTGGCGAGGTGTGTGAGAGCTGAAGGAATCCAAAACCGCTCAGCCCTTCCCCTTATGACTTACTTCCTCTTCTCACTCGTTCTCTTGGTATTTTCCCCTCCATCTCTCCTCTCTCTCTCTCTCTCTCTCTCTCTCCCTCTCTCTCTCTCTCTCTCTCTCTCTCAGTGGTCATTTGGCGTCACCATGTGGGAGATCGCCACACGAGGCCAGACGCCGTATCCCGGTGTAGAAAACAGTGAGATCTATGATTATTTGAGACAGGGCAACCGTCTCAAGCAGCCTCCGGACTGTCTGGACAGCATGTGAGTGTCTGGGCCTGGACTGCACATTCCTCTCTAAACACACAATCGATGGAGTGTCTTAGATCTCGTTTTCCTCATGACCGGGCAGTAACCAGCCCATCTATCTCTAACATTAGAAACCAAGGAGCTTTTCAGCCGTCCTGTTTGTTTTTCAAGATGCCAAGCAGATGATTTGAATGTTTTCTGTAATTGTATGATTCTTCTGATTACGTTAAATTTACTGTTTAACATGCAACATAAAATGTGACTGCTCAGCCAAATTACAGCACAGTCAAGTGTAGCACATCGGAGTTTGTTTGGAGCACAAAAAATGCAAATTCAAGCCCAGTGGAGGTGGTTTGAACTCCACATGGTTTTGTCAAAGTCCAGGTTGGTGACAAAACCCTGCTGTTCCACCCTGTGTGGACACAATAAATATAGATACTGACCACTGTAATATACATATTGACCAATTAAAGGAAGTGACCCCTACTCATTCAAAGTTTTTGATAACACTATATTAAAATAAATTATTGTAAAGATCTTAGGCAATTCACATCCTTTGTTGACAAAACTACAGCAGCTTTACAGGGAAGATCCTCTGTTTTAGTAAAATATCAGAAGGCTGATTTAATTAAATACCTTTTAGACTCATCTCACAAAACCGTGGTATAAACATGTAAATGATCAGTGAGATGGGTCAATAACAAGCACCATGTCAACTTGACTATCAAATTATTTTCTTATTCCATGGCCTCACTTGTAAATCATCTCTTGACAATTATGCATTTTAAGGTAATGATTTTTCCCCTTAAATTCAGTGCTTGAATTATTGCCGAATCCACGTGAAGCGTGCACTAAGTGGTTCTGTGTTCTCTCCTCTGCAGCTATGCGCTGATGTTCTCCTGCTGGCTGCTGAGCCCGAAGGATCGCCCAGGGTTCGAGTCACTGCGCTGCGAGCTGGAAAAGGCACTTGAGGATCTGCCAGACCCCCAGGACCCTGACGAGATCCTGTACGTCAACATGGAGGAGTCTTCCTCAGAGCTCGGGGCTGTCGGGGGCCGTGACCCCATCAGGGGACCGTCCCCTCCCTGTCTGAAGGTTCTGGACTCGGTGACCACAGTGGAGGTCCACCACCCCAACCGCTACGTCCTCTGCCCCCAGCACGAGACCAACCGCGCCCTCTCCGAGTCCCTTGAGAGCCTGGACATGCCCGTGTCCTCCTCCACGGCCACGCTGCCTCTGCAGCTGTCTTGTCAGTCCACGCCCACTCAGACCCCAGCGCCGACCCCAACAGTAGAGCTGCTGGAGGACAGGGACACGCGCGGCCCCAGGAAAGCACCCTGGCAGTGATGTCTTCACCCTCGTCAAAAGACGTAAGACCGTTCACTGCCGACGTGTGCCATCCCTTCACCACGAATCAGAGAACCAGCCTACACCTCTGACTAGAATAAACTCAACGTGCCCCTACATACATGTTTTGCACAAATACACACACGGCCTAAAGCATTCCAAGGAAGTGAGAGATTGGAATTATGTTCCAACACCGACCTCTCACTTCTGTCGTCTACAATGCGTGCATAATGAAGTGAGTGTAAATTTTATTAGTTGATTGCTGTAGTGGGAGGAATTCGATTCCCAGTGAGCAAAACCATTTAGAGCACAAATCAGCTGTTGCCCACAGACACTGCAGCACAATCAGAGAAATTAATTTGTGGTCAATATTGCAATAAGGTGTCACCTCTGCCCAATCAGTGTATGAATGCAATGTAGTGATGTCTTACATGTAACTAAGCTAAAAAGTCAAATGTATCCATAAAACCAGCTCAGACACTGCCATACCGCCCATAGAAACTGAACAAACTGGTGAGCCAACACAGGAACTTGAATTTTTCCAGTGAATGAGCACCAACACAGAAGACACACACCGACGATTGAGCGGTATTTGGGACAACCTCACCCATGGGAATCCCTGCTTCTGTGTAATTTAGAGCAGAAATAACTGCAGGACCGATGGGAACTCTGAGGGAGAGAAAGAAAGGGAAAAAGTAGCAGTTGTCTTCCATTTAAAACAGTGCTGCTTTTGAAGGCCGATACCAAAATTAGCTAATATCTCATGCCAAGTGTTCGGTGTTTCCCTCTGAAACAGCACTCAGACCGTCGAGGGCGTCACGGCACCCGTTCAGCGGTACAAGAAACAGTGTCGGCCTTAAAATGAAAAACCAATGAGATTAAATCCCACTTCAGGTTTTACAGTTTTTTGTAGCTGTTGTCTGGGTGGAACCTCCATCATATCAGCAGCGGACTACACGACTGGCCAATGTCTGATATTTAATAAGCTAATATCAGCCCAATATATTGATCGAAGCCTGTACTGTGTGCCTCTAACAAGCCCATGAAAAACCTGTAGCATCCTCTTCAGGGGTTTTCCTCTTGTACGTCCAGCGCCGTGAGCCATTTATAGTGCACACAAGGCAACTTCTTCCTCACTGACAGGTGGGATCTGTGTACAGGGGAGAGGCCTGATTCAGCCCGGTCCAGGTGCTCTGTCATGTAAGCTTTTCCACCTTCCCGTCTTTGTCATTACTCAGGAGACTTCGCTCAACAGGGACAGAGGTACCAGTCACGTCTTGTTGCATTAGGAGGGTACAGATGGTTGGGTGATGTGAAGCGGTACAGAGAGACTTACAGTAATGGTATGATGGAGTTACCTAAGACAAACTGTGGATTACACTCCTCACCGTTGGTTTTTGCTAAAGCACAGTGTTACTATACATTTTGTATGATTTTATTAATGCTGTTTTTTTTTTTTTTTGTATTTTTTCGACACCCTTTGCACTAATGACATGACATGCATTTTTGTATTGATGAACGTTTTGTTTATATTTTGTATATCTTCTTCTACGCTTTCTCATTTTGTTTTTTTTTTATTATTTTTATGTGCATTCTTAGTCAGCCTGTAGACACTGTTGTGCCTCGTGAAATCGGAACACAAATAACAGCATTCATGCTCGTCCAGGCCGGGAGAAAGGCCTCATAAAACCTATTACAGGGGCGTTTAATTCCATTTGGTGGAGTGTTTTCCATAACCGGGCAAGACTCGGAGACTGGGAAACATGACTAACCTCTGTCATGTGACATCATCCTGCCGCTGCGGCTTTCTTTTATCCAGATATTTTTGTTTCTAGAGGTTAAGCACTGTAAATAGAGGTCTGTTATAGTGGAGAGGAGGAGGAGGAGGAGACAGAAAGCAGCCACTCAGAACCTAAATGAAAACAAGAGCATTCAGTACTCCACTCAGAGGAAGTTCACCAGCTGCAACTCTGCATCATGCATGCACTTATTTTTTTATATATATGTTTGCTTAGGGTTTATACATTTCTCATTGAGATGGATTTGACCATATTCCAGCACACATTTTGGGAGAGGAACAAGATTTTTTTTTTTTTTTTTTTTTTTTAAGTTAGACGCTGTGTTTCTCTATTGTATAAATCGAAGGTACTAAGTCCCTATCAGGTAGTATGCAGTTATATTTTACAATTACCATTCCTGAAGTTCCTTGCCGACATTGTGTACATTTTTCACATTACCTTTGGTACTGTATATTGGATTCAATGCAGCAAGTATATGAACCACAGAGAATGGAAAGTAAGGCACTGGTCTTATGTGGTCTATATCAGTGTTTTACTAATTAAAATGCAGATGAACAAGCTTTTTTGTACCAAGCTCTGTGTATGGAACATTTCAGTCTTTATGAACAAAAAGACAAACTGATTTTATAAGTGTGCTCCAGTATATACTGAGATTCCTTCTTCACGATCACACTCAGTACAGCCTTTAATCTCCTGCAGAATTGTACACCTTTACAAAGTGCCTTCAGAGAGCCAGTATTTTGTATTACAGTAGATGTGTGTATGGTTCATGTTTCTCCTGGTTCCACAGACAGTGGACATGTTGAACTGGGAGAAGACTGTGCTATCATTGCATTTATATTGTCACTGCCATGATTTTTAAACAGAATTTTTATATCTACAGTATTTTGTATATGAAATAAATGTCTTTGTTCATGAATACCACCTGTGGCTGGGACTTACTGTAATTATGACCATCTATAAAAAATACATTATTAAGACATTTATCAATTCATGTCCAATAGCGCTTTACATTCATACAGCAGGAGGATAAACTATCTGAGAAGATCAGGGCATAGATAATGTCCTAGGCCTCGCTGAGCTCTGTGTCACATGACACCTGCAAACACATGATAAATGTCATAATCCATGAATAGTTCAGTGCTTAGATGTGTTGCTTCAGAAGTGGATGTAGGAGATCTGCACGTCTCCCTCTATCTCCAGCATGTCGACCTCAGTGAAGGGCTGGTGGCGGTGGAAGAAGTTCAACAGGTGCTGCCCGTTCACAAACACCTTGAACTTCTGGTTTCCGCAGCGAATCGACATCTGGGAAACAAAAACAATCATGGTACAGGGATGCATTGTGATAGGAGCAACTAAGAGAAATCACAAACACTTCATAATAACGATCATTAATAGTAAATTGATAGTTAATCAAACTTTAGTTAATACAGTTGGTAACATTTTACAATAAGAGAACAACAATTAACGTTAGTTAACGTTAGTTAATGCCATAATGGTTGATTAACTGTTAGTTAATGATTATTATGGCATTTACTAATATTAATAATATCTACAATAACCCTTAAATAACATATAAATTAATACCTTAGCATGAACAGTATTAGTACATGATTCTTAGACACATTAGTTAAAGGTTAGTTAACTGTTACTTAATGTTTATTACCTGTTACTTAATGTTTATTATGGCATTAACTAATGTTAATTGTTGTACTTTTATTTCAAAGTGTTACCATATAGTTTACAGTTAACAAAGAAATGACTTACCACATAGTAAGCTAACTATTAACACATTATAACATTTTATACACTAAATTATGTATTTATTAATGGACAGCAAATGAAAACTTTTAAGAAATGATTTGCAAAACATCTACAAACATCACACAGATAGATGGACCTTTATAACATTATGTAACTTTTAAGAAATCATAAAACATCTACAGACATTATATAGATGGATCAGATATTTGTAACACTTTGATGATGGTTAATAGCTGGTTTGTAAACCATCTATAAACATTATTTAGAAAGATAGTCAGTGATTAATTATTGGTTTGTTAACCATCTATAAATATTATTTGTGTGGCTATTATGAAGTTGCAACTGTTAATCATAATGCCCCCTTAAATGGCTGATAAATACTTTGTTAACCATCTAAAAAATTATGCCTCACCTTATACAAAATGCTGCTCTGATTTTAACGTTCTGTTTTTAATCTACTGCACTTGGTTATTTATTTATTATATATGTTATTGCTGTTTTATTTATATTTTTTAGCCTTAGTCTATGACTATTTATTCTAGTTTATTTTAGACTTACTGTACTGTACGCTGCTGTACCTGAGTACAAATTTTGTTTCATGTGCAAGCGTGTAAATGACAGTAAACCTTGAACCTTAATGAATATATCCACAAGTGGAGATTCCAGGGTTCAAGTCGACACAGACTGTTAGAGGTTGAAGGCTCCAGCAGCTTCATTAAGTTTATAGATGCACTTCCCAGTGTTTATGAACCATTTACCAAGCATTAGAAACATCAGCTGCAACTTTATAATAGCTATCCAAAAATTTTTATCGATGGTTTACAAACCAGCTGTTAACCATTATCAAAGTGTTGAGAAAGATCTGGTCCATCTATGTAATGCCTGTGGATGTTTTATGATTTCTTAAAGGTTATATAGTGTGTAAAGTTTTAACAACAAAAATGTGTGAAATGTGTACATCAATAAACCGTTAATAATTAGCTTACTATGTAATGAGTAAACATTTTAATTATCATTTCATTGTTTGTTAACTGTAAAATAACTATTAACTAAAGTTTAATTAATTGTCAATTTGCCATTTATTAATTATGACTATTAAAAAGTGTTAGAGAGAAATCTAACATAAAGATAGAAGAAATAAGATTATCTGTAAGAGATTAAGGAGGACTTACATCAAAGTATTGTCCCTCCATGAAGGGGTTGAAAGTGAGCTCTCTCTCCTCCTGGCCCCACCTGCCTCCAGTCATGCTGTTTCTCACCACGACCCCCTCACCCAGTCTGGGGTTCAGGTGGAAGGCGATGTCCCGGGACCTGCTGACCAAGAAGTTTACACTCAACCTGCAACACACAGAGACCAAGCAGAACAAACCATGTTAATAATAATAATAATAATAATAATAATAATAAAACTTTATTTGTATAGCACCTTTCATACAAGAATTGCAGCTCAAAGTGCTTCACAATAAAAAGAAAAACATTTGAAACACATTAAATAAAACATTAAAAAGAATAAAACAGCACAGGGTGGAATTAAAAAAGGAAAAGGCTAAAGTCGAGAACTTTGAAATAAAAACAGAAGATGCAAATAAAACAATAAAAGACAACACAGTGTGGAATGAAGTAGGAGCTAGTTAAAGGCTAGAGTGAAAAGGAAGGTTTTCAGTCTTCTTTTAAAGATATCTAGTGAGCTGGCTTCCCTGATGTCTAAAGGTAGTGTGTTCCAAAACTTAGGGGCGTAAGGAACAAAGGCGGCATCCCCGATCTTCTTTCGACTGTTGTTGGGAACCAACAAGCCAGCAGCAGACGATTGCAGTGTTCTTTGGGGTGGATAGCCAATAAGGGAGTTGGCAATGTAACTCGGTCCTAGCCCATGAAGTGCTTTGTATACAAGTAGGAGAACCTTAAAGTCAACTCTAAATATTACAAGGAGCCAGTGTAGGGCAGCTAAGACCGGACTAATGTGCTCTCTCTTCCTGGTTCTGCTTAATAAGCGAGCAGCAGAGTTTTGGATGAGCTGAAGTCTGTCAGTGGTTTTCTTTGGGAGGCCGGTAAAAAGTACATTACAGTAGTCAAGTTGGCTTGAGATAAAAGCATGTATTAGTTTTTCAGCTTCTTTTTGATTTATAAATGGTCGCACTTTAGCGATGTTTCTAAGGTGGAAGAATGATGTCTTCGTCACCTTGTTAATGTGGGACTTGAAACTAAGATCTGGATCTGTTGAGTTGCTGTGTCCATGAACGCACACATAGATGAATACATGCAACAGTGCATGTGCACAGCAGGAACAGGGACAGTTAGACAGGTATGCATGTAGGCACACGCACACACGCACACACGCACACGCACACACACACACACACACACACACACCTGTCTGCTCCATAAGGCACCATGCCTCTGATGATGATGGTTCTCTTTGGGGATACCCCTCCTGGGATCATGCTGGAATAGGGCACAGGCTAAAGAGAACAGGAGACGATTAACACGACGCAGAGTGACGTAATGTGATCTCAGGTATTAGTAAAGAATTTATTGTGACATCCAATCCCACAACATCATGTGACATAACATAACTTGTGCCATGACATAGAACAATGTGATATTTTGTAATGTTACATCCCATTACATTAACATCCTGTAACATAATGTAATATAATGTAACTTGATGTTACATAAAAGACATGATGTTATGTAACTGGGTTCACACTTTTCATGGTTTGCTCTGTAGCTCAGTTTCTCTTTTTTTATTTTTCTTATTATTCATCTATCTATGTGAATTTCTTATTCTTATTTAACATTGTGCTAATCAAAAGTACTGCTGAATTTTATATATTATTAACATTTGTTGTACTTTTGCAAGACACTCAGAAATATATTTCAATAGCAAGAACTGTAGTGAGATAAAAAAAAAAAAAAAATCACACATGTACGGGGAACCGAGGGCGTTTCTGAGTTCAGTACAAAATTGTTACACCCCTATAATGCAGAATAAGGTAATGTCACATAATATAATGTATCATCATACTGCAACACCCTCTTGCAGTTTCCCCAAAGGGTTTGTTAATCTTTCATCTTTACATTGACAAACATTCATTTTATCATATCATTTTAGCTGTTCATTTATCCATAGAAAGTCTGTAAAGGGGAAAAAAGAGAACATTCTGTTTGTATTGTATTGTACGTTACTTACAGGGTTGTATTCAGGTTGCCCAACTATGCCCTAAAATATGAGTAACAGAAGTAAGATATCAAAATGACATGCACAGATATGTTACATCTTATATAGTAATTTCTCTGAATGTTTGATCCACTCATACAATATTCTTACCGGCAGGTGTGCTCCCTAATAGGGCAGAAAAAGAATCATTTTTACAAAGTAAGCACTAGATTTCATGGGATATACTGATTAAATCCTACGACATGCTACACAGATTTAGACACACACTAAAGTCATAATAAGTCATCATAGTTCTTACCCCCATGCCTCCTCCCATGCCACCAGGATATCCTCCCTGGATGTCAGTAACCACAGGCAAGGGTAAGTGGAAATATAGTCACTGTATTTCATTACATTCGTCTATATTTTTCTATTGCATTGCAGACAGAGGTAACTGAGTACACAGTAACACACTAACAATATTTTACCATACCTCCATGCCACCTCCTGGATATCCTCCCTGTTGAGAGTTGAAAGCGTGTTCAATGTTGCACTTGTTTCATTTTTGACTTTTCAGTAATCATTATTGAGCGTTCATGAACATTAAGCCATTCAAGGAAGTTTACTTACTCCCATTCCTCCTCCCATGCCTCCTCCCATTCCACCCTAGAATAGACAAACCAACAAACAAACAAGCAAACAAACCAACAGCTCATTACAGTAACAAATAAGCAAAGGACTCATCACACAGGGGATACATCCTCTGAACCCCTTATTTTGGCACTTCTACTAATATGTACAAATTATGATGCAAATCACTCTTATTTATGCCTTTGCTCTTCTGTTTGATACTACATATAAAGATATTTAGCTTTCGTTACAAATGATCTTGCTATTGCCACTTAACCCCAAAACAGATTTCATTTCTTTCTAATGAACTGAATTTTTTAACCCTTTAAAATGGGTGAAAATACACTCACTCCCATTCCTCCAGGATAGCAGTTCATACCACCTTGAGCCCCCTGACACAAAAGCAGAAAGCATCAGCAATCAGCAATTCACAGTTTTTGATTTGAAACTTGTGTATAATTTCCCTTGGATTTTTTGCTCTCGCAAAGCCCAAAGCATTCTACTGAAAGCAGCTGTGACTGGACGCCTCACCCCGATGACATTTATTGTCTGGATGGAAACATCTCCTGAGATCTGCAGAGCACACACTCTCTCCACAGGGATGCGGTGTGAGAACGTGTGGAAATCTTGTCCATTGACTTTGATCTGCAATGGAAAAATACAAAATATAAATGTCATATATGCAGTAATATTATGTATATTATGTATAGCTCTGTTTAAAAGAAAGTATCAAAGAGAAGCAACAACAAACATCTCACTGTGCAATCATCTGTAACAAAGCTCTTCAAGGAGGACTCAGAAACCATAATTACCTCCCAACAATCAAATTAGCGATCAAACTGCAGTACAAAGAGACCCCAGACTCAGACAAGCTCTGACCTGGTAGCCCTGAGAATTGACCAGGATGATCATTTCAAAGGCTTGTCCCTTGCTGAAGGGCATGTCACGAATCTTCTCCTCTGACTCCCAGGATCCATTCTGGCGAGAGTTGAAGACCACTTTGTCCCAGCCGTCAAAGCGAGGGTTGACGTGGAGGGCGACGTCACTGGACTCAGACTCTCCACACAGCAGGTTGATGAAGTACCTGGCAAAAGCCACAGCAGGGGGACCGGGGACACGAAACATGAAATGCAAATAGGTGGGGGCATCCAGTAAAAAAAAAAAGGATCTCATAAAAGTATTCTGCCCACAAAAGAGAATAAGATGTCAGGATGCAGTCATGTGTGTGGAGTATTTACTTTGTCTGCAAATGGCCTGTAAAATTAAACTGTAACTTCGGTAGTACAATAGGCCAATTACCAGAGGGGGGGACGGATGACAAGTTTAAGTGGAGGCGTGTGCATAAAGTATAACTTGGCCTTTATATGACACATGTTGTGTAATCTCACACCCACTATGATTACACAAGATGTATCCTTGATTTTTAAAACAGTGTCAAAAGGTTACAGCTAGAGGCAAGGTATGTGCCAATGGATATCACTCATTGTCTGAAAACACCCGTACAGAGGTTTATGCAGTACTGGCTCTTTGATTTTATTCAGCAGACAAACAGGAAAATGATGATACTACAACTACTACTACTGCTACTACTGCTACTACTACTACTACTACTACTACTAGCCTATCCATTGGGCATATCATCAAATTAAACTATGCATGTAATTACTAGAATCAGAATCAGAATCACATTCATTGCCAAATAGTTAAATAACATACAAGGAATTTGTCTTGGTATGTTGGAAAAACTGCACAGTTAATAGAAAAGACAAGGATAAAAAGAGTCATAAGATGATATAGATATATATTTACAAGATATATAAAAATGAAAATATGTGCAATCATGGAAATATAGCAAGTTCTTTATTTAAGTGTGACTGTCAAGTGTCCACATACAAAGGGCACAATAGGGGAGACTGTGTTTGTGTACGTGAGTGTGTGTGTGTGTGTGCATGTATATCACACACTTGGAAAACACCAGTTTCTGCTCACCTGGTAATGTCCTCAGGAATGGACCCCTGGAAGTAGATGGACATCCCTTCCCTCAAGCCTCCATAGATCGGCCCTAAATATGGAATTCTCTGTATAGCACACACAAAACTACTCAGATCATACAGTATGAGCCGCTACTGAAAGAGTAACTTCACATCTCAGTAGTGATACATGCCAGTGGATCAAAAAGTGTGGACCAGTGACTGCTCTTTGTGAACCTGTGAAAATTTCAGAGGCTTCCCAGAAAAATGAGCAGGACAGTAATTTAATTTCACCATTATTTCCCTAAATGAAAATTTGAAAAGTAGCAGAATGACTATCTTCTTTGTAGGTTTCACACTTATATCTAAGAAAACAAAACTTCTCAGATGGGGTTCCACAGGATATCTTAAAGTTTACTGAATGGGTCCAGCGGATTTATTTGGGTGTCCTCAGTTTGAGAAATTTTGTGAGTTCCTGGTTTGGCGAAGATGCTCGCCAACATCTTCGCCAAACAGCTTGATCTAACATCTATCTAACCTCCTTACAATATTAGTGCCACCCTTGGCAATACATAGAAAAACGAACAGTAATCACTGTGGATACTTACAGGGTTGTAGACAGGCTGATAGCCAGGAGGAGCAACAAACGCCATGGTAACAGTGACAGAGATGGACAGGCGGATGGAAGCGGGAGGTCAGTGAGCACGTCGACATGGGACCAGAGCTGGATGTCTGTGTTTTATACATGAGCCCAGAGGAGGGGCAGAGTCAGGGTACCAAACCCAAGCCCAGTCACCATGTTTGCTTTGGCTGCAAAATGATATACATTAACCATTAACCTGACAGGGAAGGAGTGGCCCTTTACAACAAAAGAGAAGTGTGTTTATGTGCAGTATTTATGTGTGAGTGTGTATGATGAAACTGACATGACTGGAAAAAGAAGAAACTGTTTGATAGAGAGTCAAGAAATGTGTTTGTCCAAAAGTCTTATTATAATTGTAATTATTATTATTGTACTCTATCACCATATCTTATTCTCTTTGCACATGTTACAAGGCACAACAAATGTTGTAACATAAAATATAAATACATATTAATTGAAACAACCGGTTACCAAGCTATTTGTTCTGCTTTTTGGTGGCTGATTTTAGAAAAACTTTGAATTTTCCAAAAAAAAATCCTCTCAGGACTGAAGCATTTCAGCAAAATATTAGGACTGAAACTTCAGCGATAGCTAAATTATTTAGTAGTATTTTTAGAGTATTTAGAGTATTTAGAGTAGGCACAAAGCACTGAGCTTAGCTCATTTATATTAATTTAAAAGTCATTTACCAGATATAATCTTTCTAATTGCCCAAATTAAACTACAGTATGGGAGGGTGTGTGTCATAAAATATCCAGACGCTGTGGACTCTCTAAAGCAAACATACATCAGTCACTCTTATCTACTATTGAACATCATGTACATCAATGTGCACATATATAATATATGTGTAGGGACAAGGTTAAGCAAACAAGTGCTTTAGAAAGTAAACGTGCACACTGGCACATATACACACACCCACAAACATATGCCTGCAGACACAAAAATTTATAATCAGAATAAAGCCTGTGATAGTGATACATAGGTGTGTCCTGACAAGTCCAAGGTTTAATTATGTATGTTCCATATTTGAATAAACAGTGTTTTGCAAGTATCAGCGTGACACTGCACAAGAGGAGCTGGAGGAAGGCAGGGTTTAGTATAATCAACTGTAAATCTCACATGTTAGAAAACGATCCCTCTGGGTCCTTTTTACTAAAAGGTAACTCTACAGAAATGTCCAATGTCTGCAGAATAGTCAATCATCAGGTCAAAACTTTTAACCCCAAGAACATGAGTATGTTTGTAGTATGGTGGATGCAGGGGGAGTGGAGGCCCTATAGTCACTGGTGTTAATACTGTAATCTTATTTACACAGGGCAGCTCCCTCAGGAAACATGGATGAGTCTGACAGTATAGGAAGACAACAGCCACGTTTCCATGCCCAGAAGTATGATCATACTACAGCTGAGCCAATAATGTGTGTAAGAGCCTGTGAAAACACCGTTCTCTGATCATACTGTCGTAATGCTCTCAGCTGAAGTGAGCTTTATCACAGTCATATACAGCAATCTGATTTTATTTGCATTAATACATACCAATCTCCCAGTTGAATTTCTTGAAATTAAAGGTTTCTTGAAATTAAAGGTTGCAATTAAGGTATGAGATGAGAATATGAGAAAACTATTTTCATAAAATTTATTGAAGTTGTAAAAGGAAGTGGGAATTGTTAGCAAGGGAAAAAAAACTGACACAAATCTGTGAAAACTGGAATTTGAATGAGTAATTCATGCATGTAAATTGGATTATTATGGGGAAACAGCTTAATAAGAATTATTTTTACTGTATTATTGCTGCATTATTAGAATAAAGGTAGAATCACACTGTATTTTAATTTATGGTTTATATGCATCACAAATCGGCCCTATTCCAGAAACCACATGGATGCAGACTGACAAATACACACACACACACACACACACACACACATACATACACACTGCCACATGCATGAACACACAAATCATGAAAAAAAAGTCATGAAAAAAATGAGGTCAGCGTTGCGAGGTCATCTTAAAATAATCTGTTTATTTTGTATTGAAACACAGGGTTTAGTCAGAGGACTCTCAGTCAGGTGTAAAGTAGTGATCTCCATTCCCCTCCATACTGTTCACTGGTTGAGTTACTGATGGGAACGCGGCAGTAAATGCACACATCAGGCTCTTCAACAAACAGATACTGCCATACACTCTAACTCTGACATAGTGAGTAATAACAGTAGCATTAAACTCAAGATGGAGAGAGAGAGAGAGTGCGAGTTTGCATGTGTACAAAGGATCACCTTAAAAATGTCAAAGTGAGATATAACTGTCTGAGATCAACAAATCACGCATCACTTTCCTGATTGAGAAAAATAATTGATATGCAGATTTCCTAAAAATAGCTATCATAAAAACCTAACTAGCAAAAACACAAAAAAGCTAAATCTGCTCTTCTGACTTCAATCCGGCCATGAATGTACTTCAGAGTCAGGTCGATTCCTGTGACCTTATTGGATTTTGCAAACAGGACACGTAATTGTTCATTTCCAACAAAGAAGCATGGATTGTTTAAATTCTTCAAAGCCCTAAAGAAAAAAATATATATGTATCTATGATTTATGTAAAATATGTTTTTTTTTTTTTTTCATCAAAAGGCCTATAAGCAGCCTAGTCATTATTCAGTTATACAAGTGACACTTTGGCCAAAATGTATACATTAAATACATTCATTACTTATTTCAATGCACTGACGAAAACCTATTTGTGCATAAAGTATTGTAAAAGAGACTGTCGTCCACTGCAGTGCAGCAGGGCTCAAACAGTCATGTTCAGAGGATTAGATCTGTATACAAACAATAAATAAATAACCTTGGCATCCTCCTATGTGTGTGTGTACATCATCACTATCTTCTATGGCATGGAGACACCAGTTGAGATAGGGGAGCACATACATCCTGGGACGCTTAATAAGACTTCAGAGTGCAAACTGGGTTGTCTGTACAGCCGATTCATACCACTGTATGTAAATACAGGTGCTCTGTTGATGACACTGACATTTCTGCTGTACAAGTTTCCATAAATGATTGCTTGTTTGAAGGTAAATTTGCAAATCTTGCAAAAGGGAGAAAATAAGTGAGAGGAGGCCTAGTGTGTGTGTGTGTCCGCTCCCTCAGGGATTTTAGAGGCAATAGACTGAATTGCTCTCATCCCAAATCTCAATCGATTTCTTTCAAGTGCTCCCTACAGAGTTAACTACAAGTAGAACAGCAGCAGTCTGAGACTGAAATGACAAAAGGCAGGAGTCACATAGAAACTCACCATCTTCGCTAACAGTAGAAATAAAATACACTCACTCTGTAATTTCAAATAAAAGTGATCATGACAAAACCAAAACTACCTGAATCCAAGCATGAAAGTTGCTATAGGCACTCTAATGTGTACAGCAATAGCGAGTCAAAGAGGCGTGTGTGTGTGTAGGCGCAATTTGATATGCAAGGCAATGTATAATTTACACCAAAAAAAGGCCATGTAGTGTATTTACAGCAGGTTAAAAAGGCCCAAAGCCTCCTATGTCTTGTATGTCTCTCTGTTTCTTATATTATTTTTCCACGTAAGGTCTCGCTCAAAGCAGTTTCATCAATATTCTGCTGCAGGAGTTACAATAGTGCAGTTAAAGTGTGCATAGGTTCAACGGGAGAGAGAAATGTGCGGACCACGAGTCCCTTAGACATTGTCACAATGTAGACATATTCTACCTCTGATTTTCTAACTTTTTCTTTGTCTTAAAATAATTTCCCCTCCCATCCTTTATCCTCTCTCTGTCTCCTTAAGAAACACAGTCACAAAGTGGCTTGTTATCCGAGCTGATCCTCATACTGCTTCCTGAAGCAGTCTCCAGCAGGGAAGAAGTCCCAGCATCGCTCCTGGTACATCTTCCACACATATGACTCCTGACAGACAGTCAGAGAAAAAGCAGAGGGGAGAAATGGAGGAAAATGAGGGGAAAAAGTCAGATTGGACAGAAATTGACGAGGTAAAAGAAACAAACGTTGTGGACCTTAATAAACCTGAAAAAAAGTTCTCAACCTTTGTTATTGCTTTTACTAACCTGTCCTGTGTGCTCTGTTTCATCTTTATTTATGAGATACATCAAGAAGAACCTGAGGGAAAAGAGAATTAAACATTGAGTATTAAAGCACAACCTTATACCAGGGCTCCCATGCTTGCACATTAAATCCAAGGACTTTACAATAACTTTTAACTGTGGTGGTTTGGTGAAACTCAAGGATTTAAATTGGCATACTTTAGGGTAACATATGGCAGAAGACTGATCAACATTACTTAAAGATCTGTGGCATATGGATGAATGAATTTGGAGGCTATGATTTAGTGAAAAAAGTCAAGCATTTTCAAGCTCTATTCAAGGTCTAAGTATTTTTATCAAATCCACAAATTTTCAAGGATTTTCAAGGCTTGTGGAAACCCTGTTAAACCCATCCTGAAAACCTGATTCATCTAATAAACACCGAGGAAACGCTCCAAGAGTTCAAGCAGTCCAACGCACATATCTTCAAGATAACTCACATGTAGTTGGCTAAGTTATGCTCTTCTAAGGTGTGTGTCTCGAAGCCGTGCGGCGTCGTGTCGAAGTAATCACTTCCTATTCCACAGATGAAGCACTTTGTCTGGAGAGAGAAAGCTCAGTTTAGATTGCACACGTCTCTGGAGTGTAAATGAAGAGGAATATTCAAACTGACTTACTAAATCCAAATGATGGCTATTATCTTACCTCCATGTCCTCTCTGACCTGCTCCTGCTGGTCTCTCAGCTCACCAAAGGCATCAATGATCAGACCTGACACATACACACACACACGCACAAGTATTTACTGGTCAAAAGTATTTAACAATGCAGCTTTTGTTAAAGGAGGGCATTCTCCCTACACGTATCCCAGCTGGTCTGGGGTCCAAACATGTAGCGTCAAACCTGCCTTCTAACAAGGCCACTGCCACCTTGATCCAGTGACACACGCTAATGCCAACTGGTAATTTTGATTTTTTTTTTATGTTCTTGGACTGCTGATATTGGTGGATTCACTGCACTGTTTGCCATCTGTGTCTACCAAAGTCTACAAAAAGTTAACACATCGTACTTGCATTTATCACTAGGAGGCTGAAATGAATGGCTTTTCCCCAATTGGCAACTTGTATTTATGGAAAACAACACAAAGCACTCCAGCTTGAGAAAAAAAAAGGACAGGATTGTCCTTACCCTGGATGATAGCCAGCAGGATGACAATGACAAAGAAGAAGAAGGTAATGTCAAAGACGACTCGGTAAAGCTCATACTCGTCGCCGGCCGGGTCTTCAATCTCATCTCCTATGCCACCGCCGGCTCGCACGCCCACGTACATGTGGAAGAGGTAACACTGGAGGTGGGGGACGAGATAGAGGTCAGGTTGGCCATTTGTAAATTTAATGACAAAAAATCAGTGCAAAAAAACTTGACTTTTACTTAAAGCCAACTAAAAAAACACTCATGAACGAGTATATCAAGAATCAGATTCAACTCTATAAGATTTGAATCCTTAATTTTGGTCACAAATTCATTTGATTTCTCCTTCAGCTACATCTCTGCCAGCCCCTCACAGTCATCATGTCGTCACACTTCATGTCCGGCTCGTCTTCGTCCTCACTCTTGTTGTAGAATTTGCGGAAGAAGTTGAAGGCCACCACGGTGTAGAGGTACACCACCACAGCCAGCAAACCCACCGTCATCATCAACTGCAATCAACAAACAGATGGCCAATTAAAACCTTGTTTGTTTCATGCCTGAAGGGCATTACGAGGACCACTCTGCTTTGTGTTGACGTCTTGATCACCCTGCCAGGGTTTATTTTATGATGATGAGCTGCTGACTGTACATTAACCCATTTACTACATGGTTAATAACGAAAGACAGCAGTAATCTGACAAAAAAAAATATTAATTTGAAATGGTTTTATTACCCTTCAACACCCCTCTAAAATAAATAGTTTATAGATTCTGATTGATATAACAACTAGACCTGGATGGTTCAATGTATTAAAGGCATTTCAGCTACATTAGCGTAATTTTATCTTCTTTTCTGGTAAAAGTTCAGCCTCCAACCATTAATAAAATGTTTTATGCTCCCCAAATAAACTGACACCCATGTTGTGATGGTATTTTGGATCCAGCAGGTGTTGTGTTAGCTAGCTAGATTGCTAAAGGTGGTAAATGGACCAGACTTTGTGTGTTGACTGGTGTATCAAACCTACTTGAGGTGACTGTCCACAGCAATGGTCAGTCACTGATAACAGCAGTTATTATTTGAAGGGGTCATTATTTTTTCAGACTGCAAAACGCCATGATTGACCAATCAGAATTGTGCATTTCATCGAGCTGTGTAATAACACGGTAAAGATTCAGACTTCTACCTCCTAAAAGTTAGAATATAACAAAATACAACAACTATGAGAGTCCAGTATGGGATCAGGCCAGCACATCACCTGTTTGCCATTGTGGGTGACAGAGGACAGAATGGTTCGCAGGGTTTTGACACCCATGGCAATGTCCAAAAGATGAGCAGCAAAGAAGAAGTTGTTGTAGTGTCCAAGCAGAGACATTAACAGGTACCACACCAGGTAGAGGAAGGTCTAAAGGCAGTAGAGAGAAGTCGTTAACACAGTACGTAAGGCTTATGCCATTGCTCCATGTATACAGTGCACTGCTTCCTTCACTCACATTGTCAGTGAACACAACGCCAAACTTCCAAATCTGGTACTTGATGTCAATGGATGTAACCCTATAAAGAGAAGGGCAAGTTTGTTTGTCGCACACACCAAGCACAATGTAATGTCAACGTACAGCTGTGACATTTATACTGCGTATTGATTGTAGTTTGAACTCTTTTCTGTGAAGAGGTACATACCAGCTGAACATGGAGCTGTCAGGCTCAGGTTTCTTTTCATGGGTCATGGCACTGACATCTAGAGAAGCCAAGTCCATACCGAGCAACTCTGCGATCCTCTCTCTGCCATAGATGTCGCCATATTTGTCCAATACCTATATACAAACAAATGTTACACACAGATTTCATTCGCCAAGTCATTTGCAGCTAAGAGCATAAAAACTAATTGACATATTGAGCCAAAAACTCACCTTTCTCTTAACAAATTTGTCCCAGTAGTTGTTGGGGAACGTGCTGTATTGTATGACAAACAACATAGGTATTTCAAAAATTAGTAAACCTGGAAATCATATTTAGTGCTGTAAACCATAATCATCATAATATCATATAACATAATATGATCAAATGAGTTATTGTAGGATAGTCTGTGGCTTAAAATGATGCATCACTTCTATCTATCCATCTGTCTATCTGATGTAATAAGGTACTTACGGTGTGTTGAGCACCAGTCTGTCCCATTGGCCCTTGATGTCATCATCCTCAGGCTGCTCGGTGACGTACAGACCATCGAACTCCAGTTTCCTGGCGAGCTCCTTCTCTCTTTTGAAGATGACCAGAGGGACCTGGACGGGGTGGGGACAAACATGGCTTGAAACCCCCAAGCAGAAATACGAACATAGGTGGAATGTCGCTGCGTTTTTGAAGCAGAGCAAAAGCCAAGTACCTTGAGGCAGTTGTAGCCGATGATGCAGAGGAAGGCGATGACTGTGTGGAAGATACCAAGGAAGGCCATGGCCGGCTCCATGTAGCCAGTGCTCTCCTCCAAGAAGTAGTATACAGGACCTTCATCGTCATCGTCATCTCCTCCATCTTCCATTCCAGAGCCCTCCTCCTCAACACCAGAACCTTCAAACAGGCCAGAGCCCTCAAACAAACCAGAGCCTTCAAACTCCTCCTCACCTGGGGGACTATCAGACACCTGGAAAGGTGAGAGAAATATTACAGAGGCAATATATGAAGACATTGTTTCCAAAGTGCTATGCATATCCAGTTGGAGAAACGAGTTTATCTGAAATTCAAGCAATATTTCAAAAAGCTATTTTAACTTAAATCTATGATATCTTATATGTTTATGCATAAATTTAAAAATTTATGGATGTCTAAAAATTGGATATGTGATGATGGTCGTGTAGACATAAAGGTTGGCCTGATTTTGGAGTTTAACTTTTCATCAGTGTATATCCACTAGGCATGCATACTGAATTGCACTGTAGGGAAACACTAAAATTTAACAAAGAAACATTAAAACAAGGCAGAATGCTCTTTGGCACAGACCTTGTAGAAGAGCAGGATGAAATTGAGAGCAAAGGCAACGAACAGCGCCAGGAAACGCAGGTTGTAGAAGTTACGAGACAGGTAGTTCTAGGAGAGAATAAAAAAGAAGAAGGCAAGATTTCAATAATCGCAACAAAATTTTGTTGCCCTATTCCAGTGTATTAACCTGTGTATTAATGTATGAAAACATACTAGGCAAGGTATTGTGTTAATTGTTAAAGTTGTACTTACATTGTGTTGTTACACCCTCATAAGCAAATTATGTGTGAGTGAGATATTCATTAAGCACTTATTCAATATTCTGTAATACATGCCACTTATTCCAGCATATTTGAACATGACCACTGCAAAATGAAAATTTTCAAGACAACATCTCCCAGGGAAACAAATAAAATCTCTAACCAGAATGGCTGAACATATGCTGCTTTTATTCATATCTAATAACCTATAGTATTTATTTAGAGCATGTCTCAAAGTATTGCACCATTCAGGAGTTCAAAACATGTATTGAAATGCATACTGCAACAGAATATTATTTAAAGGAATAAATCCCTTACCATGAATTTATTCCTCTGAATCTCCAACTCATTCCACAGCTCGAAGCCCTCCTGAGCGGGTTTCTTCTCCGGCTTAGACTTGGTCTTAACTTTCTTCTCCTCTGTCAGCTCAGGCTCTTCCTCCTTTACCTCGGGTTCAGGCTCTGCCTTCTCTGCCTTTTCTCCATTCTCTGTGCTGGATGGAGAAGAGTCAGAGGAGAGAAACGTAGGCGAGGTCAGTTTAAACTTTAAAAAAGATTTTTTTTCTGTTTTTAGTAGAGTAGATCACCTTCTGATCTGACAAAGTGGAGAGGTACCAATTGCAGATTTACACAGAATATAATTATGCTGTAAATTAAGACATCTATAAATATTCTATGTTTACCTGTAAATCTGGCAGTACTCAACATAAGCAGTAATTCTGTAAAGCCAATAGAAGTTAGCATGACAAAAACTGGATCTTTTTCCTCAGTAAGCTCCATTCATTGTTATGTTAAATACATTTATCTTTTATTTGTTGGATTCAAGTCTACCATATATCCTAGACTCGTTGCCATTTCCCCCACAAGGATCATGTCTTTATATATAGACAACACAAAGAGAAGCTGATAAGTTTTGACATGTATAACTTAAAGGCAGAAAACCTGCTCCAAAACAATGGGTAAAGAAGTCCAAAGGGAAACTAGATTACAAAGCTTTTTTGTCTTCATTCATTGGGTACTCCAGTTTACCTCTGGGTTTTGCCATCCAGTTTTTTGGAAATACATTGATTTGTCCCTCTCTGAAAGCACTGTACCCAGACTGAAGCACAAGAAACAGTGCTGAATTTTTCTACAACTTTACTGAAGTTAAAAACATACTCTGCTTTCTCAGTCTCTTGATGTGACTCTTCAGGTTCAGGTTCAGGCTCTCCTTCCTCTCCCGGTTCTCCTACTGCTGCCGCCAGCTGTGTCAACGGTACCAGGTAAATAACAAATTAATAACAAATGCACACTTTCACATTTCATAAACAGTCAGTAATTTATACTGTATAACCATCAGAAAGGCCATCTCACCAATTTCCTCTTCAGTAGCGGTGTGCCCTCTGGAGTTGGAGGCTCTTCAGGAGTTGTCTCACCAAAGTCGCCAAGCCCCCCAGGAGTATCAAAACCAGGCAGCCGTCCACCTTCCCTCTCTTCACCATCCTCTTCCTGCTCTTCTCCTCCTCCTGCATCCATGTGGTCTGCTGCTCCATCTGCGTCTTGACCTACCTGGCTGGCCCCTGGCTCTGGAGGAAGGTCACCATGAACCTCGTCCTGTGTTGGATCTGGCATACTGGCAAGGATCTCAGTCACGGTCATCTTCTTGGCTCCCTCCACTAAGCCTCCACCGAACAGCGCCTTCCAAATGAGTGTGAAGAAACCCTTACATATACTATAGACGAAGAGCAAGATACCCATCAGGACAGTATAGATGAAGGTCGCCAGTCCAACCACCATCTCCTTCACCGTCATCTTCCTTAATTTGCGGTAACGACGTCGGAGGTTACGAAAGGTAAACATGTTGAAGAAGTTGACCACACTCTTCAGGAAGTCAGCAAAGGCTGAGGTAGACTCTGGAGCTTCTAGAGTTTCATCTTCTCCATTGTCTCTTTCATCTCCTCCACCTTCGTCTTCCTCATCATCATCTTCCTCTTCTCCACCCTCACCCTCTGGTTCAGATATTGACGCAGCAATGTTCATCTCAAAGATGGTGTCCTCGCAGAAATTGACAAAGAGTTCCATCTTCTCGCTCTCTCCACCCTCATTGACCACATCGAAGATGAACTGCCGTTTGGACTCTCTGACTTGTGGCATCTCCCACTGGTTGCGGTTTGCCTCACTGATCTCAAAGTAAATACGTTCAATCTTCCTGCTTGCGCCCATGATCTCAATTCGGCCCAGGAATGGACGGAAGTAATTGAGCACACTCTCGGCCTGCTCAAGGAAGTTCTGCAGACGGGTGTCATGGGGAACGTGCTCTGACAAGTTGGTCAGCAGAACAGCAATGTTGAAACCAATGTCCTTGGCGGGCTCCTGGAAACGGTCAGCAAACTCCTCAAAGTTGATCATCTCGTTTTCATCAGCCTCTGAGCAGGACAGCAGGAATTGGATTTCTGAGGGAGAGTACTGCTTCTGGCTGTCCATGGCCTTGGAAAAGTCCTTCTTGGAGATTAGACCACGGGGATCAGTCACATAGTCTCGGAAGGCATCAGATGCCACAATGTCCTTGAGTTTCAGGAACATGTCGAAGAACTTGAGGATCATCTCTACGTTGCTGGAGGACTCCACCAGCATGTCCACCATTTGTCTGGCAATGGTGCCATTCACAACATTGCCTATGAGTAAGAGGAAATGAAAAGAAATGAAGCAGATCAAAGTATGCAATACAGGGATATACAAGAATTGATACAAGTCAATACCATAATTTGTTTTTATAATGTCAGCAGTATAAACGCAACTTAGTGATAGGTACAATAGACATTAACCCCAAAGGGAGAGATGCACTGTGCAAGGTTAAAGCTATAAAGCTAATTTCCACCCATAGTCCCTGGACAAATAAATATACAATCATTAAAATAGCGTGAACTAGTAGACTATCGATTATAGTTACTTACAAAAGTAATACAAAAAGTTAACATAGAGGATACACTCATCATTTAAGGATACCCCCAAACCTATACCCCCCATACCCTTTAAAACACGGCTATAGGTGCGACTACAGGTGTATGCAGCTCTGCTGTGTCAGTAGCTTGATTCTACACTAAGGAGTCATGTGATTTGCACCAAGAGGACAAAATTGGGAGCGCCCAGGAGCTGATTGGGATTTTTGTTTTTGTTGTGGCGATGAATCAGGCATTGATAATAATGGAATTTCACTAAGTATTGTAACATCTCTGAAAGGAGATGATGAAACTGGACCGGGATGGTGATCGTACCTTCAAGCAGAGACAGCAGCATCACCACCATGTCTTTCTGCAGATCCAACAGCTCCTTCAACAGCCCAATTTGACTGGAGTCCTGCAACATAAAATCCAAACGTACACAAGAAAAACACATACAGCGGAGAAAACAATATTCTTAAACACATACAATGGTCAGGCACTGACTGAAAAATTCTCATGATAGTGATGTGTATAGATAGATAGATAGATAGATAGATAGATAGATAGATGTATAAAATCACAATTTTAATTTGAGAGGATATATGTTCATCTCTGGTAGGTTTCTGCTGTGATAGCTGACTACAACACTACATACAATGTAAAAGGTAAAACCGTGAAAGACGCTACCTCAGAGTGTGTTCTACTCCAGAAATGATCCTGGGTTTGCATTTTTAAATAAAGAATACAATTTTTTACATTACATCACAGGCACAATAGTTAGTGAATGTGATGAAGAGCCAGACAGACACTGGAAACACACAATAAGGCAATTATGACGGAGAGAAGAAAAATGCCTCTATTAAAACAGCACAGCCTCCTTTGCTTGAAAAGTGGCTGCAGCAGAGGAGCAAGAAACACATAAACCTTTCTGCAGATGCTGATCATGGCACTGCAGAAGCAGATGCTGATCATAGCACTGCAGAAGACCCGCACCAGCAGATAATAAAAGAAATGATTCTGGGAGTTTACGGTGGTTGTCAAGCTGGTGAAGATCTAAAGGAAAAGTAGGCTGGCAGAGGCCAGTCCAATCATCATTGGCACTTTTCAATACCTCAACAACAGAACCAGTAAATAACAACAAAATATGTACAGTAAAGCAGTGGCAAAGACAGCAATAGCTATATGAATAAATGATAAGCAGGAGGTTAACAGGCTTCAGGAAATTCATCTCTTAAATTCCGAATAACTCAACAACTTGACAAAGACCAATAATGTTTTGTTTTGACAACCTAAAGATCTGAAGAAATGTACAAGTATAACACATAAATGATAGTAAATCATATGTATTTCATTGTTTTCTCACAACAGACCACAACTACACTGTGTTGCATAAAAATCTCCTTTAAGTCCAGACTCCAGAGTTTTAAAGTTGTAAGAATTCCTAAAATGCAGCTTTATTGTCACTATTTTTTAAGCATTTCAGAAGTTGGTGCCTCCTCTTAATGAGCAATGATCAGAATAGAGTATTTATGGACTAATAAAACTGACTCGATGGCTTATTTTTAAAAAATCAATAAGAAAAAAATGTATCCAGGAGATGCAAAGAATGAAAAAAAAAACATTAGTTGCTGAAAAGAGAAAAAAAAATGAAGAGGAAAATAAAGATGATGCAGGTGTTAAGCTGGGCAATGAAGAATGAGATGAAGCCTGAGATATTTAAAGAAGCATGAGGTGACCTAAGAATGAGATGGCATCAGTGAAGAGACACAAGATTCTTACGCCATTTCGTTGTCCGGAATCAGGGTGCATCTAACGGGGGGTCACACATGAGAATAAAAATGTTATCCATCAACATTTTTACTTCATTTTTGTATTTGTCTAGGCCAACATATTATCTCTCACAGTTTAGGTGAATACATTGGGTCTTACACTTTATTGTCTCTATTTGGTGACTTTATGAGGGAAAGGGTCCTCACCACCTCATGTCCCTTCCGTAGCATCAATATCATCAGGCCATTTGAAATTCAGTGGTGATAAATAAACATGTATCAGTTTTACTGTTTAATACAAAACATAAGATATGGCAAACAAACTAGGGGTTATCAAACTTTTTCATGTTCTGGATCCTCAATTTCATTAAACTGCAAAACTCCTTTTAAAGTGATTTTGTCAATGAAACCCTGATATGGAAAGGTATTTTATTTTGGGTTCAGTTTTAAATAGTTAAGATGCCATTCTTGAACATTAATGAACAGTGTTCATCAGTGTTCAGTAGGGCGGTGTTCATTTACTGGTTGACTTTCGAAACATGCATTTATGGAACCTTTTCCTTTTGTAATGCTCTTAAAAGTAGATGTCCTTCAACTTTAAGTATAAATATGCCACAGTGTGCCTGAGAGTGAATTTAAGGTTTTAGTGGAGGGGTGAAAGTGCACTGCTGCAAAGGAAAGGGGGGTGCTGGATTGACAACATGAGACATAACCAAATGCGGCACATTAATTGTTTTATCTTGATTATCTTCTTCTAAAATCGTAAGTGAAAATAAAATTCGATCAACTGCCCAGAAGGTGGGGTACCAGTGGGACCAACGCTGGCTGCTAATTAGACTTGATGGTATCACATGTAAATTTGACATTTTGGCTTGAGGGTAATGCTATAGGAAAGGTCATGAAGTCACCAAAATTAAAGAGGTTCTTCTTCTGGGGATCAAGAATGTGCTCATCAAATTTCATGGCAATCCAGCCAATGAATTTGGAGCCATCAAATTGTGCATTTTATCCAAACCACCATGGTTTGGATAGGAAAGGTTGGAAAGGCTGGAGGAAAGGTTATGGTGACACCAAAATTGATAGGGTTTGTTTATGTCCTAGAAAGCATGAGCATGCTAAGCAAATTACTTGGTACTTTACTCTGTCCATACATTTTTACATTTAGAGATATGCTAATTACATTTCATGATATCTTGTGTGGCAAAATGGTGGTGCTAGAGGAATGGTGAGGAGGTCACCAAAATTGACAGGCTTCATCCTCTGAGGAGCATTAATGAGCTCACCAAAGTTCATGGCAATCTACCTGGCAGAAGATATGTTGCCTTGCCTTAAGTATTGAATCAACGAATGGACAAACCAACAGACAGCTATCTTATGTTATGTGAATATTATTCAAATAATCACAAGTAAACGCTTTTGTGTTATAATAATTTCTACTGATTGAAATGATAGTGAAATTAAATTATTCTTCATTTTTATGAGAACCCCTAGGGATCCCCAAACCTCACCTTGAAAATCACTTACGGTATCTAAATAACATCACCAATGCAATGTACAAACGACTATAATTTCTGCGGCGTGAACATAAAAAATGGGTTGGTTTCTGATCATCTAAATATAAAACAAAGACTTGGTTAAAACTTTATTTAATCTCTACTTTATCCTGTTCTACCCTGTGCTCACTAAGCCTAAACTCAGAGAGATATTTAAGATACAGAAATACAAAAATGCACTGTGAACAAAAGCATCAGGTTTATAGCAATCACACGATCACACATTAGACTGAGTCAGACACACTGCAGCTCCCTGTTAGGTCAAAGAGAGTGATTTCTATAAATTGCAATCACATTATTTGCACAAACATGACACACATTATTGTCTAAAGCACTATCAAACTGAAAGCTCCATTCAGTGTGAAATTAGTAGACACTTCAGTTAAATTAGATGGTTTTATTACACAGCATTAGGGGATGTAAAATGAGAGAAAATGAAAATCAATATAGTTAAATATAGGAGTAAGAGTGTAAAAGTTTTTCTCAGATTGCTTCTGCCATCTAAACTCAAATCTACCAAAACACAGTGTGTGTGTCCTTCAGGTCAAACATGTTGAATGCATGCACTACCTAAAAAGACATTTGCAAAGCCCTATGTTGGAATATTTTGAGAGTTGAATTGTAATATGTCACCGCTGTGTGCATGGCATGCTGGAGGTACATGTACGTGACTTTCCTAGTGTGTACTACACCATCACAAGTAGTTATAAACTACACTGAATACTTTTAACCATTTGCATCACTTGACATAAGCAACAATGTAATTTGACATCAGGGTTATCAGTGGTAACCAAGGAATGTAAAGGTTTCAGAAAGCCAAAGTCAAGACTTTTAAAGAGCTTTTGATACCACTGGCATTTAGGTGCAATTAAAAAAAAAACTGCCTAAACCAGAGCTCCGATGAAATATACAGACAGGACTGACGAAAATAAACAATTAATGGCACTCAATAAAAAAGGACCTATACCCAAAGTTGCAGCATCAAAAATACATGATTCAATGATGAGACTTTTTATTGTATAATCACCATTAATTGCTAAATAAATAATAAAATAAATGCTTAATACTCTGTCTTCATTCTGCATAACTGTCTTTATTGCCCAAGTAATCTCTTTCTATGTCTCTGACCTACAATTTATGGCTCAATAAAGAGGCAGAAACAAGCTGACAAAGAAAAGGAAAGTGTTGAGGAGAAAAGCAAGTTAAGACAAAAGAGTAGTTCATTAAATAAAAGAATAATCAAATAAATACATACTTTACTCTGTAGGAACCACAAGAAAGACAGTTCACAAAATTAGTTCACTAAAATTGGACATTTCAATTATAACATGATCATTTCATGATAAAAAATAAACATAAAAATAAAAGATACACCATATGTTATATCAAAATGACTCATAATATTTTTCTTTTGGTCTCAGATTTTCTTGGGCACATATACAACAGACAAAATATAATTTAACCATTAAATATCAGAAATCTACAGTATTTTCTTGGTACTAGAAGACATTACCCATAATGTGCTGAACAAAATGTGTTAAAAAAGGATTTTTTCTTACCTGAGCCAGCTTCATCATCATGTGAGCAAAAACATGGAGGAAACCCACGACAGCATCCCACAGCCTGCTATGGGCCAGGGACTGCTGGTTACCAGTACAGGGACCCTGGCAGAAACAGGAGGAGGAAGAGGACAAGCTCTATAATTAAAAACTATTTAAAGCTGTTAGAGGCAAAATCCTCTCAATTTAAATCTGCAAGTAGCACTGCAAAATATAAGCGTGTCTAACAAATGCATAGATTCCACCTATTTACCCAAAATGTATTCTGGTGTTCGGTATAGTCTCTGGCCTGGCAAATTAAAATTTGAAGTGAAAGAAAGCCACTAAGAAGAATTTTTTAGGCCCAAGGAGCATGTGGTTTCCTGATATCATGTTTCATTACATCTTACAATTGTGTTTTGCATTAGCACATTAAATATCAGGCCATAATTTTTTACATTCTGAAAAAAAAGTTTCATGATGTGAGATACTGCTTCCAGAGCGCTACATGTCAAATTTGAATGTTTTTTTTTTTTTTTTTTTTTTTTTTTTTTTGGGACCAAAATAAATCTCAAGTTCCTACTAATGTTCTCAGTGTTTACGTTAGGATCTGTCACAATACAAATACAAAAATACAAAAATAATACAAGAGACTTCTGCCAGCTATTGACTATAAAATTAAAACAGGTTAAAAAAAAACAAAAAACTTAGGTATGGTATAAAAACAGTGGAATTATGCCTCAAATAGAAAAGACACCCATACAGTAGTTGAAGGCCTAATCCTATACCATTCTTCCTTCCACCCAATCCACCCAAGTACAGCCTCCTTACCTGAATGTACTCAGTCAAGCTGTTGAAGACCTGTTTGGCCACAGTCATGGCTTTGGAGAAATTCCTCTTGCCAGGCTCATCGATGATGTCTTTCCCTGAGTAGTACCAGTAGAAGTCACTGATGGACTCCTGTAGACAGGGGAGGACAGGATGAGGAGAAGACAGAAGGTTAACTGGTTTATACAGACAGAAAGCAGATACAAATGCACATGAAATGTTTTTGTTAAATAAAGGATGACATTAAAAAGGAGAAGCTCAGGAGAGGACAGACTCATGGAAGCTGGCTCCATTATCAGTCGTACGCCACATTCACAAGGATGATAAGGAGGAAAATATACACTACTATAGATTGCCTCCTATGAAGTGCCCTCAGGGACTGTAAAAATATTTTCTGTATTCGCCTTATTCTGCATTGATGCTCCAGTAAATTCTTCAGGAAATTACATCTACCATTTGCAGCTAGATGATACAGTGATAAAAGTCCTGTGTTTTTTTGTTGGTTTTTTTTTTCATTGTAGAATAGGGTGACCAGATGGCAATGGGTGAAATTTGGGACAGAGGAGTCGGGAGTGGGCGCGGTCATGTGGCCACAGTGCACGTCGCCTCCAGTCCAGTTAAATTCAGTATCAACGGACAATAACAGTAAAACACGTGAAAATCAAACCTCAGTACTAAAATGTGTTATTTTTCTTCATGAACGTGAAGTCAACTGTGTCCCACCAGGAGGGAGAAACACAATGACTGTGTTGTGAGTGACAGTGTGAAAATCACTATCCGTTACATTCATTTTATTTTATTTTATTTTATTCATTTTATCAGTGCGATCTCTGTCACGCATATCAGCCGTAATTCATGTAGGCATGACAGTGCCCGCCTGTGAATGACACCAAGTAATGTTTCACGGCGATCAGTCGTTAATAACGTAGCAGTCAGCAGTTAATCAAAACCCAGGTTTAGTATAATTTTTGGGACAAACAGGACAGGATTCAGGATTCAACACTGCTTGTAATTTGGGGCTGTCCAAGATTTTTCGGGATGTCTGGTCACCCTATTCTCTCCAGTGATTTCTTTTATATAACACTGTGGTTTGATTTAACTGACTTTGAAACTCTGACGGTGAAATATGATTAAATTCAGTTTTGTGTGGCTCAGTTAACTGCAAAACTATTTCAAAATGTCAATACAGACAGTGAAAAAGCTCTTCTGCGTACTTACGTCCGTGTGATTTACATTTATTAGGCCAAGCTTTCAGTCTACAAGACTTTTAAGAGACCTTCATCATAGACAGGATGGGATCACTGTATTTATCAAAGTCACCTGTAGTCGAAGCAGGTAATCTACAGTGCAGATGATGATGTTGATGGTCGTGGTGCTGCCTGTCTGAGTTCTCAGGTAGTTCTGGAAATCTGAAAATATGCGAAAGAGAGAAAAAAACGCAAACACATTTACAAAGAGGTTTACGCTTCCCGACAAAAGAAAAACACTTCCAGTTTCTATGTACCCACTCAACCTAAACAGCACAAATAACGGTCAGTGGTCAGATTCTGTGTAGTGGTGAACGGTACTTGGTCTTTCTTCATGATTTGAAGGAGTTAGCAGTCCATAACATCTGTACATTAAGCGACCTCAAAATTATGAGCTGATGTTCCTCCACACGTTAGCTGTGGGCTGCCAAGTCAGTGAGAACAGCGGTAGTCGAGTTTGTGGAAGGAGGGCTAATAAAATTTATTCTATTTAATTTTATTATTTATTCTATTTAATTTGATCATTTATTCTATTCAATTTTATTTTATGTTTCCATTTATTCTATTTTGATTTAATTTTAATTTTATTTTATGTTTCTATTGATGCTGCTGTAACATAAGAATTTCCCAGTTTGGGATCAGTAAAGTAAATCTATCTATCTGTCTATCTATCTATCTATAAAAGGCCAAAAAACAACTGCCCCCCCTCACCTGAGCGAAACACAAATAACATTTAGAAAAATCCACCTTCCAAGTAACACTCCAGTTAGAGAATAGATTTAACTGTACAATGATTTACACCTGTAAGACTTTACAATTCAACAGTGCAATACCCCTCGGCATATTTGGTGTATATAGGTATACTTTTTACATATGCTCAAATTTCTATTAATGTATTTATTTATGTAGTATTATTGAGGATTGATGTACGATTTACATATAATGCAGACACTTTTTAAAACAAATTTCTAATGCACTTATTTTTCTATTTCTTTTTTTCTTTTTCTATTTTCTATAACTTTACTTATGCTTATAATCTATATAATATATATCTCTTGAAAATGTGAGCAACTGCAACTGATCCAATTTCCCTTCTAGGATCAATAAAGTGTTTCTGATTCTGATTCTGAGCATGTGCAAAGGACTGTCAGGTGTGTGAATGTACTGCACCGGGTTGGACATTTATTTAGTATTTAGTTTAGTGAGCAGCTCACCATTCAGTGTCTTGCTCAAAGTCACTTCAAACAGGATACTTGGCTGTTGTGAGGCTGTGAGGTTATACCTTTTCACGGCTAGACATGTGCATTTACCTCTAAGCCACTCCAGCAGTTTACTGTGCGACAGCTCTGTTCTTCACTGACTCACCGTTATTGTGGCCTTCACAGAGGAGCTGCAGGAAGCGGAAGAGGTCGCAAGTAAATTCATCGTCTGCCATCACTTTCTCATCTGGGCAGAAGGACACAGGAAATGCAAGTTAGTGTGTGGGGGAAAGATGCTCTGAGCATCACAGTAACCCAGGGTATGTTATGTGTGTTAATATCTAGTGAAGAGTGGCTGATCATTTTAGAGTACAGAAGTGGAAAAACCAAATTTTGAAGCGAGGGATTAGCTTTATTAAGGGAAAATACGAGTGTATTTGATTCTGTTAAGTTCTGTTATCCTGCCCATAATTACCAACACTTTCACTGCCACCATTTGGCAAAGTATCACATAACACAGTCACACTTACTAAGTCATATTATCTTGTAAAAACTGAGTTTTTCCTGCATGATAGAGAATATTTTAAACTTAAATAGCTATCTATCCTAGTGAAACTCACTCCTCCTATACAAGGCATTTATTCAATATGATTTATACTGGAAATAAATACATAGTTGAAATAACTGGGCCTGAAATAGAACAAGTGACTCCTGGTAAAGGATGCACTTATTATGTTTGCATTCCTGAATTAAGCCTCAAACTATCACCAGCTATCAGCTGCAGCATATTTAACAGAGAAATGAAATAAAAAACTGAAGTACACTTGTATTTTCCTGTAATGAGGAAAAAATAAAGCATTATGTGTGTGGTAGTGTTAATGTAAAAAAGTTAGTGTGTTTGCATGTGTGCTGTATGTGTTTGCATGTCGTGGCTGTGCACATGTGCATGCACACATGTGGTGACTGCAGAAACAGTAGAATTGTCAGTATTATCACCTCATAGCACTCCCTGACCCCATTAGCACATGTTAGTGAACACCACAAAGACCTCTGGGTGCCTGTCCGTTTGTCTGACAGTGGGAGGCAGAGGCAGAGACTTCCACATTGACTCCACCTTTGGGTTTCTCTCCTGCTCCCTCCCACAAACATGACCTCTGTCTATCTCTCCCCTCACTGAGACAGAGAGCAGACTCCAGACAAACTGTGTTCCACAAGACTCAAATCAACAAAAGGTTAAACACAGATAATATCACATTGAAATGGATATGGGAGTACACAGATAAATGAACATACAAATGATGGAACAAACAGGGAATAATACATACATACACAGATATGTACATTTGGGATGAAGACACACCCATGACATTTGTTTATGGCATACAGAAACAAATGGAAGGAGACACACAGAAATACAGAGACAAGAGCGAGAAGAGCGTTTTTGTTTTGTTACACTTAACCTCAGAGGCACACAGTCATGCAGGACAGATCTACTGAACTCCACCAACTCCAATATGAGTGTGGGTGTTGACAGAAAGGGGGATGGAAGAAGGAACGAGAGACTACAGACACAAGATGGAGGGACAGAATCACTCTGGTCACATCTAAAGCACATTCAAAGCAACTCCTGTTGGCAGGCAACAGAAGAAGATCATTTAGACCAATTTGTTTTAGACCAATCTTAAAAACACTATTAGTGGACGTACTTTGATGCGCAAAAAACATGGCCCATTTAAATTTAAATGCAGATAAAGCAACGCTTATGTTTTTCTCTAGAGTTGACAGTAGTCTTCAGATCTGTGCTTTAATCAGTACACTCCTTCTAGATATTTAGGAATCTGGATTGATGACAGATTTACTTGACTGGCTGACTTTACTGTTTTGACAGTAAATACTAATTTTGGAGAGACTGTCTTCAGATATTTCAGCCCATTTGTTTGGAATAATTTACAGAGTAGACTGAAACTTGGCACACTGATATTGTTAGGACAATTCAAAAATTTTGTTAGAGCTTTTCTTAATTTTAGGTGTGACTGTTTTATATAATATGCTTGTATTTTTATTCTTTTTTTTTTTTTATATCTACTGGCCAGTGATGAACTGTATCGACATTCAACCTGCACAAGCATGTGGACGTTACACTAATTGATTGTGGCATTAAAATTTGACAGTAATGTTAATTAAAAAGCAATACACCTTGGTACAGTGGTATTGCCTTGTATTTGTTCAGTCTCAGCTCAAATAATGACAATTTCAGCATCTTTTTAAAATATTTAATATAGATGATTAAAATGTGCAATGTATGATATCATATGGAATATGGATCATGTTTAAAGTACTTCAGGTGCTTTTACCATGCAGATATCTAAGGCTTATATGAACATACGGTGCATTCATAAAGTATTTAGACCCCCTTCACTTTTTTTCCACTTTTGTTATGTTGCAGCCTGATGCTACAATCAGTTAAAAAAAAAAAAAATCTCTCATTAATCTACACTAGGTACCCTATAATGACAAAGTGAAAACAGAATTTTAGAAATTTTTGCAAACTTATTAAAAAGGAAAACTGAAATATCACATTGACATAAGTATTCAGACCCTCAGACACTTGAAATTTAGCTCAGGAGCCTCTCATTCCTCTTGATGGTTACTGAGATGTTTCTACACCTTGATTAGAGTCCACCTGTGGTCAATTAAATTGATTGGACATGATTTCTTTTTAATAAATTTTCCAAAAAAAATCTAAAATTCTTTTTTTTTTTTTTTTTTTTTTACATTTTTTTCATTATGGTGTTCTGTTTAGCTCGTAGGACTTGTTGTTACAATTTAATGTTACAATTGAAAAACTGAATTTAACTGATTGTAGCATCAGGCTGCAACATAACAAAAGTGAAAAAAGTAAAGGGGGTCTAAATACTTTCTGAATGCACTGTATATGCTCCTACACCAGACCAATATGCATATACATACTTTTACTGTGTTGAACATTTATGTATAACTTGATGTGAGTATATGAAAAACAAGGGCGGTGATGCAGGTATTTGTAATATGTAATATTAGACATATATGTCTAGTAAAAGTTAGACATATATGTCTATATATGCAATTGTGTTCAATTATGTTTCATATATGGATATTGGAATAGGATTTCTGACCGCATGTTAAATATATACAGTATCTCTCTCGCTCTATAAATATATACTCTATCTATCTATCTATCTATCTATCTATCTATCTATCTATCTATCCATCTATCTACGTCTGGGCCCAGTGTGGGTCCAGCGGTGTGGGCTGGAAGGGACAGCAGTACTTAATGATTTTAGAGGATCGATGGTTTCTCAGATGATGACATGGAAACAAGCGGAAATACAACTCAAAACAAATAATTGGTCAACATTTCAATGAATGTAGCTGACTTGTTGGACTTCGACAAACATACACACACACAAAAAAAAAAAAAAAAAAAAAAAAAAAAAACAGTGGGGAGAGGTCTTCCAAGGTAACCCAAGGAAAAAAAAATGAAACAAAATAGAAATAAACGGATTGGAAGTACCATGAATGCCAAAGTTTAAGGCTACATGTAAGTGCATAAAAAACAAAAGGGCATAAACAACCTTATATACAATATTATATATAATTATATATAAGCTTATATACCTATCTTGTTCATCCGCCGTTCATTCCACACACGAAGACACACATATTTACCCTGTTATTGTGCTCAACTTTTGCTTATTTATGCACTTTTCTTTATTTATGCGCTGTTTGTTGTGTTGTTTATTTTTTATTTTATTTTTTGGGGTTGTTGCAAACAGCAGTTACATGTAAACATGAGCACAGCGCTTTAGTAATAACACAGTATTATGATAAGTTAATTGATGTTAGGGTGAGTAGGAGGTAGCCTGGAAGTCAGTAAGTGTAAATACAGAGGTAGGCAGTAAAGGTACATTGGATAAATATTGGAATGTTTCATGGAGAGAAAAGGTTAAGAATTAGTTTTGCACAACTTCAATTCCCCCCAAAAATCGTAACCTGGATGTTTAACAGAGAAATACATGTTTAGTACACGTTAGCTACTGAAAATTAATGTGTTTGCACTGTTAAATTGGATCTGGTTATACTCCACAGCAACTACAGAAAGAGGTTTAAATAGGGTTGAGAGGTTAAATACAATTTAAATACCACTACATAATACACTGTAAGTGTATTATTATAGATTAAATACATGCAAATTCATTGGTTTCTGTGACAGGGGGGATAGTTTTTTGAATGTGCATTCATAGCTATACTGTACTTATTTACAAAATATGTAAACCTTTGGTGCATCAATACATAATACAACAATACTTCATTGTCCAAAAGGCATTTTTTAATTTTCCTGAGAACATCCTTTGGCACTGTACTGGTAAAAAGAAATAAAAGGAAAATAACAGCAAGTTATAGGAGATTTTAGGGAATGTGGAGATTTATATGCAGTGGTATTACTCACTGTGGCTTATTTCAGTGTAAGGTGGTTGGAGCAAATTGTGTTTTTTTTTTTGTTTTTTGTTTTTTTTTATAAGAGAGAGAGAGAGACAGATTCAGAGAGTTCACACTATGGCTGCAATTCATTTCAGAGTTTCTAGGACACAAGGTCAGTACGGTTTTATGTAATCTACTTGAGGGAGCCAATCGGGTGAGGAAGAACGAGGTTACTGCCGTTCCATCCTTTGATCAGTCACCGGACTGAGAGCGTTGGAGTTCCAGTAGATCTGTGGTAAAACACTCAAAGAGGGAAACGCTACTTTGCAATCACTTCAAAAGAAAAAGGCTGGAGGTGAAAGGTGTGAATATGAGAGCATTACAAATTTACCCTCATCCTTAACCAAGTGAGTGATTGCAAAGTTTGATTTCACTTAGTCCTTGAGTGTGAAATGAAATGCATATTAACTATATAGCAAGGTCAGGGGTGAATAAGAGCTAAAAAAAAAAAAAAAAAAAAAAAAAAAAAGAGAGAGAGAGAGAGAAATAGAAGACAGGAAAGAGAGACAAGGAGAAAATATGAGATCCAGGTTTTATTTACCACGTTCTAGCTTCATATCTGAGAACCGTGCGGGCAGGGAAATGGTGGGTGGGGAGGACAGGGGGTGTGAGGGGGTAAAGGGTTGAAATGGGCAAAGTGAGTGTGGCAAAGGAGAGAGAAAGACAAAGAGAGACGCAGTGAGTCCTGCAATCTTGTGGTTGTCAGGGGATGACAAACAGTTTAGACACCAACAGTCAAAAGACTACAGTTTATACACTTTACTTAATTACGTTTTAATTTTTCGACAGTATGCACTCACACACACACAGGTGTATCCAGACATCCACAAACAGGCAAACTCAGACACATAAAAGCATACAGGAGTGTTTTTTTTTTTTTTTACAACAGACACTGACACAGAAACTGAAACAAGAAAAAATGATAAACTGATTCATAAATCAAGGAAAAATGAAGAGCTGAAACCCTTATTCATATTATATTTTAACATAACATACACTGATGATATAATGTGTATGCATGTCTGTGTGTGTGTGTGTGTGTGTGTGTGTGTGTAAAGGGATGCTGACAGAGTGTGTGAAGCATACTCACTTGTGCCCTCCTCTGAAACCATCCCAAGCCCCTCGGCCTTGTTCTGTCTCTCAAAAGCATTCAGGTCCAAAACACTGTAAACAAAACAGTGTGTTTACTATCAATAATATATTGATAATGGTAGTTATATAGCTCTATAGTGATATATTTATATATGCACAAAATGTCAGCATGATGGAAGAATAAAACAGGGAGATCTAAAAAAGATGAAATAGTGTAAAAAATAATAAGTTATGTAAAAGTCTCATGTGTTTGTTAATATCCTGAGGGAACACTAATTTAAAGGACAGAATATAGAGTACAGTCTATTTCTATGTAATATTCAGGGTAAGACAATGCATGATCAATAGTGGTTGGTAAGCATTTAATGAAAATTCTCCTTATCTGTCATGACCTTGCAAGGGTTAAAAGCACAATGCAAGCCAAAAGTTTACAAATAATGTAAAAAAATATGTTAGTCTAAAATAAATGCATTGCAATAAAGCCATTATAAGGTTAAGTATTACCCTACCTCGCATAGCATAATAAAATTTCTTCATATGTTATTATACATATAAGGGTTTAGGTCAGGGGGTGTCATTTTTTGTTTTCTATAAACTACGAGCCTCCGGAGCCATTTGAGGGTGTAACAGTGAGATTATGGGCTCTAAAGAAACTTGGGCTTGAACTTATAATGACTACACTGATTCTGCAATAGTGATGATGAATAATCGTGTGAATGTTTGCGTCAGGTGTCATGGCCAGCGATCCCACCTGCAGGTCTGCATCAGAGCCTGAACGCTAAGAAAGAATCCCACATCCTTTTTATCCTTCAGATAGTCCAGCATTCTCTGCACAGCGACAGGAAGAATAACAAAACATTTCCTTGACATCAACAACAATCTGAAGACATTAAGGTGCTGAATAGTATTCCTGTAAAGTAATACTGAAAAGTAGAGTATCTGGCCAAAACAGAGGACAGTGATTTATACAGAAACTAGCTGGAGATAAAGGAGGTAAATAAAAGGCTCAGCTGCTCCATTCACCTGCTCTGCATTTAAATGAGAGACTTGAAGATAAAGAATAAAGCAGTAAGCAGGAGAGCCTCTGATGTAGAGTGAGTTATCACAGCTAAGATGACCAATACACTGCAGCCCTACTGCTGGTACAAGTAGCAAATTTGTGTTGGCACATTTGATTCAAATTAACAAACTGTCGAATGATAATTTCTCTAGTCACCTGCTGCACATCACTGTTGCCTCCATTGAGGATGGAGATTCCCAGTTTGAGTGTGGAGGAAACCATGGCTCCAGGTTCACCTGAAAGAAGAAGTCAGTGTATATTATTTTCTGTATACTGGGGTGAGTACGAATGGAACGATCCCACTTTTTTAATGTCAAAGTACTGACAGACACTAATAGTAATATAATAGTATAAATAGGAATAAGGCTCAGACTATTAATTTGGGGTGACAGAACAAATTGTTTGAAATAAAATCCTTCATTCAGTAATACATTTGCATGTGCTAAAAATGAAGAAAATCAAATCAGTTTACTTACACTACTCACAAAAAGTTAGGGATATTCGGCTTTCGGGTGAAATTTCAGGATGAACCTAAAATGCATTCTAACCTTTACAGGTGAACTTATTGTGACCTTCTGTAAACTTTTGAATGCACATGTCCAACTGTTCAATGTTTCAGTACTTTTTGCACAAGTTGCTGTTCTCTAACAAGGAGTTTAACGGCAAAATTCACATCAGGTGTTTGATGCTCCAGCTCATCGAGGTCGTATCATTAGGGAACGGCTGCTGGAGACTGGGGTACCTCAGATGGAGTGGCCTGCACTTTCTCAGACCTGAATCCCATAGAAAACCTATGGGATCAGCTGAGTGGCCGTGTAGAGGCTCGGAGCTCTGTACCCCAGAACCTCAATGTCCTGAGGGCCGCCCTTCAAGAAGAGTGGGATGCCATGCCTCAGCAGACAATAAGTCGACTTGTGAACAGCATGAGACGTCGTTGTCAAGCTGTAATTGATGCTCAAGGGCACATGACAAGTTATTGACACTGACATTTTTTGTTGTGGTATACCCACCACTGTTATTGGCTTTTGTTTCAAGAAATTGTTTGAGATGAGGAAATCACCAGTGCATGCTTCTACTTAAATGCCCTACTTTCATGATATAATATCACTGTAGCGTGAACTTTTTATATTTTCCATAAATTTCACCCAAAAGCCAAATATCCTTAACTTTTTGTGAGTGTATTTCCGACATACTACTCAGGGCTTTTGGTAATGGATAGTCCTGGATGACACCTGTGTGTGTGTGTGTGTGTGTGTGTGTGTGTGTGTGTGTGTGAGACTCCAGGACGATATGGCTACCTTTACAAGCGCTAATCATCTGCAGCACCATCTCTGCAGCCCCGCGGGTGTGCAGACGGGACTGCTGGTACAGGAGCCTCTGCTTCTCCATCTCCTTTTCCTGTGGAGCGGAGACGCAGGGAAAACAGCTGTAACCCCGCCAAGCAGGTCTGCACTGCCCCCCGCACTCACGCTGCACTCACTCTGACAGCCTGTGCACATGTACACACACACATGAAAGCATCTCTCTCTCACACACACACACACACACACACACACTCACACACACACACACACACACAGTCTCTTCCTTTGGAGCACAATGTGTATTAGTGATGGAGGATCATCATTCCAGCCCTTTACATCTGCCCGGGGCAGCAAACACTTGACGGCAGCAAGCAGGCCCGGCTGCTCCTCCTGAGCACCGCAGGCGGTTCGTACATACACTCCTTCAGGGTAGTACAGTAGTAGTCTGAGTAACAGTGAAAGCATGCACTCCTCCCACTTCCAACAGTATGGCTCAGTGCTGCTCCACCTGGCTGCTACCAGGAGGGTCGACTACAGAGGTTTAAGTAAATCATTAAGCAACATTTACTGTAACTGACTAGTTTTTTGTGTACTTGTATTTTTTAACGTCAGTACTTTTACATTTTTGCTTGAGTATTGTGCATTTTAAATCGTATCCATTACAGATACAGATGATCAGTAACAGACTGTGGAACAGTCAGTCAGTACAAACCAGAGGAGGAATCCGTTTCTTAAGTGTTGGTTCTACTTTTTGTCGTTTCCAAATGTTCATTAAAAGATGCACAATTAAAAACTGCAGGTGGTCACTGGAAGCGTGGACCATTTAGACTCAACTGGCAAAAAATGTGGAATAAGTATCGGGGAAATGGGGAATAATGGGGAATCAGTGAGTTCGCCTGATAATGAGAACTGTATAGACTCAACCATCATCATTACATGCTTATTCTTATTCCACATTTGTCAGTTTAGTCTACAGGGTCCTCACTTCAGTCAACCCTTGGCAATTTTGCATAACACACCTTTAAAATATATATATATAATTTGAGTTACTATTTTGAAAAAGTAACTTTTACTGCGAGTCCATTTTAAGTTATCTACTTTTTATTTTTACTGCAGTAGACTTTTACAGCAGAACTTCTACTGCAGTCAAATATGAGCAGAGTAACAATACTTCCTCTTGAGTAGCACTTTGTACTACTCTTTCCAACACTGGGCACAGTTTCCTCTCTAACTGGTCAGTTAAACCTGGTAACAGTAACAATCTGTAAACCCTAACCTGAATAGAAATGTCACAGGCAAGAGCATTTGTTTGAACTGATTGTGTTTAGCATAACATTATTAGTAACAGGTCAGTATAAGGATCCAAAAAGCATCTACATTTAGCTAGAACATGGTGTATAACATTTGCATATCACCTGCAGCTGATGCTATAAAAAATAATATGTGCGGGCCTGGGAAATAATTCAGTAGGATATTATGTCTCGTCATCTTTGACAGTCATACTGTCAGGAAGGTTCAATACAATCAACTTGAAATCGACCATTTAACAGAGAGACTCTACTCATCACAAGTTAGCACAATATATAAATATCAAAATAATTTCTCATCTTTGGAAAGCACCAGTTTTCATCCCTACAGCATTGTCACAATATTGATATGAAGGTGCTGCAAGCATATACCATCTTAAGTTAGTCTTGGTGTTGGCTAGTTCACTTTACTTTGAGTGAGCTGCATAAAATCACTTGAGTTAAAACCTTAAAATAGAAAGTGAAGAAAAATACTTAAGAGCAAATTAAGTTTCTTAAGGGAGATCTCAGGCAGGCTAACAGGACTCACTTTTATCGCATGGCCTTTTACTAACCAGTGGTTTTAATGTAACTTGTATGTTTTTTATTGTTTGTGGGATCTTTTAATAGCTTGTTTTATCATTGTTTTATGTATTTGTATTATGTTTTATTGTTGTATGGGATCTTTTAGTAGCTTACTCTATCATTGTTTTATGTGTATTTATTTGTGATTTGTTTTTATTGGGAAGCACCTTGGAACCTCAGTTTGGAAAGGTGCTATATAAATAAAGTTATTTTTATTATTACTCAATACCGTCACTTAAGACAGTTGCAGAAACAAATTATGGGAAAATCTGAAGTGAATTAACACAAGCTGCAGTTAAAGATCCTTAAGTCTGGCCACACAGGACTTTGACATCTTTTAAATACAATTACAGCTGCATTTATGGGCATCCAGAGGAGCAATAACGAAGAGGGAGCATTTTTAGGCACAGGCAAAAACACCATGAAGTAACGACAGAGCAGCAGTTAGTTACTTGACCTTCTTATCCTTCACCTGTCACCACACCAGTCTGACAGAGCTGACTGTAAATATTAGATAACATATAAAATAACACGGTATGCTGCCTCACTCATTGTAGTATTTAAATTATTTATGTATAAAGCTGTAACTGACAGACAAGAAAAAAATATGAAAAATACCTGTGGTGATTTTTTTTTTTTTTTTTTTTTTTTTCAGTTTGCTACTCAGTTTTTTTTTTAGTTAGGTCCAATCCTGTCATCTCGGTAACCAGCTGTGACAAATTCTGCTGAATACTTAAGATGCTATAAGCAAGCAGCCTCAGGTGTTTGGCCAAAGATTTTGTGATATTTAATTTTGTCCACATCACTAAAATAGGCGATACTACACTGTGCTAGATCATTATACTGTACTAGTCAATGTTTATACAGGTTATAGAGCCACCTCTGTAACAAATTATATTTATAACAGAAATATAATAGAAATGTTATCAACAACCATCCTGTTGACAAAAGAGGTTAAGAATGACCCACCCAAAACACACAATGCCAAAGCCCCCACCCAAAGCCTCCACAAACTCTATCTACCCCTCCCTCCGCCCCCCTCCCTCGTAGGCCTGACCTCGTGTGGTGAAACTTCCTCTGGCTTACAGAGGGTCTCCTCTCCTTGTGGAGCAAATATGTGTGTGTGTATTACCGTGTCTTGTAGAGTGAGGGTGTGGGTATGTGCGTGCGTGCATGTATGTGTGTGTGTGTGTGTGTGTGTGTGTGTGTGTTTGTTTGAGTGTATGCTTGCATGTGTGCGTCTTTGAGTGGGGAACAGTGTGTCTGGCTGACTGTGCAGGCTTTTACTGTAGTCCTTGGTGAGTACAGAGAGGGATACTTGTTAATAATAATAAAAAAAAAAGTCCAATTCCAAGTAAAGACAAACAAAATCGACAGATCTCTCGTTGAGTTGTTAGAGCTCAAACCAGAGTTACTAGATGAGTCCAAAATGGGTGAACAGAGCCCAACTAGTGGGTGAGTACAGGAGGGAGTGAGTCAGGAAAGGGTGGTGCAAGTCTAGGAGAGGTGGATTATAGACCGGCCACAGACAAGATCAGCGTAAGAGAGCTGGCTCTACTGTTAGGAAACCTGCTGCATGGCTCAGCTTTAGGAGCGTTACATTAGCGCCCACAGTTTTTCCAGAAATAGCTGCTCAATTAAGTCATGGAGGGCAACATCACTTATCTGAAAATATGGCAATGACTAACTAGAAATGGGTACAATAATGTTCAGTGGATGAAAATAACCCCAAGTGAGAGTCATCATTCAGCCCACTGAAGAAAGCATTACAGAACATTAAGGTATTAGTAAGGTAAATGGGTGTAATGCTACCTTCCAGGAGAAGCAATGGATCTCTATACCTACAACATCACAGCTTTTGGTTTGTCAATGGGGCAAAATAATCAGTAGATATTTAGTTTGTTATAATTCATTCAAATCCTGGAGACAACATTTAAAAATTCAGGGTTGGAATTCAATTTTTGATTTCCGAGGTCAAACGCAACTGGGAACAGCCATGTATTTTGACCTTGATTTCATTTTGTTGTCTTTAGCTGCACCATCTCTCTGCACTCATGTCATGCATGTTTTGTTTGTTTTTTTTTAGGAGGGGAACACAAATTAAGACCACAACACTGATCAAACGACTGGGCAGAGTCCAGCAAAGGGATGCACAAGTCAGTCCACCATAGCAGGAAACAGACACGTGGTATGAGTGAACGAGAGAGAAAAACTGGAAGAGAAAAGGAGGAAATGTGGCAGCGGGGGGAGTGTGCGGGGTGTGGTGGCTTGGTGTGGTCACTCAGTGCTTGGGGAGCTGCTTCTCCGCTGACTCCCCTGTCCCCTTCCCCTGGTCCCCCCATACCATCTCTGTCTGTCGCACCTCAAAGGACAGCTCCTCCCCCTCCTCCTCTCCCCCTTCGTCCTCCTCACCAATGTGGCAGCTCTGCAGGGAAACAACACAACAACAACAGCTGTTTTCATAAAATGACAGAAGAGCTAGTGTAGGATCTGAATTCCCAGTATGTGTTGGGGATATTATGATTATGTTTCTCCACCATGAAAGGACAACGTCACAACAGCACAGAAACACCATTTTCAAGCATTAAAGCAAGTAAAGCAGCTTCAGTTAAAGGACAATGTAGATAGATAGATAGATAGATAGATAGATAGATAGATAGATAGATAGATAGATAGATAGATTTACTTTATTGATCCCAAACTGGGAAATTCCCAGTTGGGAAATTCCCAATGGGTCCTGTTCTGATGAGGCATCAGTCTGTCAGTCAAAGATGCATTAGTGCCAGTCCAGTATTCAGAGACTGGAATTACCTTTGTGTAGCAACTCTCCAGTTTCATGGTGCAGATTTTTGCATTTTTGAACATGAATATGAGTGAACTGGAGAACACTTAGTTAGCCTTGAATTCTAAAATACCAACCCATATTCTGTACACAATTATGCAGCTGATATTTGCGTCAGACAGATATGATCACGACTATAGACGAGAAGTCAAAATAGGACTAATATGGACTTTTAAGATTAAGGTTAAGGTTGAGGTAATGGTTAAGTTCAAGTTCAAGCTTATTTATAGTGATTAATCACATTTACAGTTTCAAAGTGCTTTACAGGTTCACGGCTTGTAGAAACTAAAATGACACTTCCTGATGTGATGTGCCCCTCATAGCAGAGAAAAAAAAAAAAAAAAGCCCAAAAGGCAAAATGGCAAAGAATGGGAGAAATCCTGGGAAGAATCTCATGGAATCCCCTTCAAAGTGGAAAATGACTGCATAAGTGGAGCAAAACATTTGAAAATGAGGAGGCATTGGGATTTGGTCCAGAGACAGTCAAATACTCCACGCCTGAGCTACACCTTCAGTCAAAAAACATCACCATCCATTACTAGGACACCAACAACACCAATTAAAACACATATAGCAACAGTAGCAGAGTTTAATTACAGTGCAACACTTGAACTAATGGAAGTTGAGTGTCTTAGCAATACAAAAGGCAGAATGAGCACCGGCAAACACGTGGATCTGAACGCCGTGAACCTGAGCTGCTGTGCATTTTTATAGCTCAAAAAGGGCTTGCCAGGATTTGAACCCCAGACGTTTCACACCCTAAGGAAACATAATAATTCTAGACCGACAAGCCACTTTGTGTAAACTACAACAAATTCTCGCTGAAAATCAAAACTTCACTGAAACTAGAAACCTTTAAGATGGAAATTGAGCCTGGGTCATAGGAGCTGAGGGAAAACTTATTTACGGATCCAAACTCCACAACTTTTCACACTCTTTCAAAGTCCTTTCATGGTGAGAAACATTTTTCTGAAATTTATCGCAACGTAGCTCGTTATTTGCATCTTAGAACATCATGCACATTTCATAAAAATTTCTTCGGACAAGCAGCCATCCACAATCCTCACCTTTGCCATGATATCAGCATAAGACATATAGAGGTGGTCGACATCGAGTTTACTGTAATGAGATGAGAAAAAAACACAACAGAGGCCATGGTGAATCTCACTGAGCGGCAGGTTGCAAACATCGGTCTGAGACGAAGTGGCACGAGTCACTCTTACGTCTTTTCTGTGAGAGCTGTGCGACTGAAATGCAGAATCAGCTGATGAAGGGGGTCGGGCTTTGCTTCCGTCTCCTCTTCCTCTTCTTCCTCTTCCTCCATGGCTTTCTAATTGTGACAAAGTGAATGGTGAAAACTGCTAAAAACACTCCGGAGAATATGCCACCATGCACAACACGGGTTAGGGCAGACTATCTCACCGATAAATCATCAATCATCTTGTCCTCAAATGAGTAACCTTCAGTCTCTAACCAGTTGCGCTTGTATCCATCCAGGAACATGTTGGACGCCCTGTGACTGAGGAGGAGATCATTCAGACTTACTAAGGGTGGCTCGTAGTGAAAATGGCTCATGCGTTTGCTTTGAATTTGACTATGTTTTCATATGTATGGGTGGAATCATTACCTGGGGATGTTGTAGAGTGGGGTCATCCTGAAACAGGCCACCACCGCCCTGCGACGCTGCTTGGACAGCAGTTTGTGCCACACCATCTTTTTCGACTTAAAGGGGTGCTCCGTCTGAAAGGAGCACACAACTCAAAATGGGTTTTACTGGATGAAACACTTGATGAGCATTTATATTTAGGAAAGATGACTAGCTATGTTTGCCTTTGTTCAGTTAACACAAAATCACATGTGGAATCTGTCTATCACTGAGGAACTCCACTTTGGGGGGAGTTCTAGCTTTTATGCTAGAGACTTCAAATGACAGCAAAATATAACCGTCTGAATTTTAAAACCCAGAAATTGTGGAACATGACATCAGGAAACTACGCACAGCACATTCGCATTTACCTGCCCATCTGTGATTTATACCAAAAGATACCAGAGAGTTAATACAGAAGATCTATGAACTCACAGCAGTGAATCTGGAGAAAGTTTTTTTTTTTTTTTTTTTATCTAATTTTAAGATTATATATTTGTTTAATTTTGTGGGAGGCATTTTTGCTTTATTTGAAAGTGACACTAGAGTGAGACGGGACACTCAGGGTGGAGAAAGGGGATGATATGCAGCAAAGGGCCTGCTGCAACAAGGACTTAATGGTACACATGTTGCTGGCTAAAGAACAAAAGTGCCTTCACTTTTAAGCTTGGATCTGACCATACTGTACCCATCACCAAAATGTAATTTGGGTAAATTGGGAAAATCTGCCAAGGATGGGACACCTTAGAGAAGCTACAAACAAGTCCAGCTGACCACGATTCAACTCTATGTGGATGATGGAACACTATTCCGTGGTGCAGCCTCACTGAGAAAAGTGTATTTTTCATAAAAATCTGCCTAGTGCAGGTTTAACAGACTTACTTAACGGCACTTTGACGGTACTTGCTGAGGGACATGTGGGCATTTCAGTTCACTTTATCTGGCAAGATTTTCCCAGGCACCTAGAGAACTTTTCCTAGCCTAACTGCCAGAGAAGCCCAGTTTTCTAATAACTGCGGTGCTACTGGCAACCAAAGGATGCATACTCACCACCTCAATGTGGTAAAGGACAGCAGACACTTCTTGCACCCTTTTCACCACCTTTTCAGGGTCCTCAGCGTCCTCAGCTTTGCCAGACATCTCCTTGTATAGAGACATCTGCCAGCGCATCGCAGGGTCCTCCACCTGGAACCAAAGGGCAAATACTCAGCATGTACTGTACAGCACACAGAGATGTTTACATGAATCACTCTTTATTCTCTTCCTTCACACGTAAAACCACTGAAGAGGTGCACTCACCTTGCCCTGCAGATGCAGATTGTTCTGCAAGAACTCCCTCACCTCCTCATCTGTGTCTTTCTGCAAAGGGCATTCATCATTCATTTAACACAAGACGAACACAAGAATAATGACATATGTTTGAAGGTTTTAAGGCATTATATACTCCAGTCTCTCTTCCAAAGAAAAAACAGACCTTCAATAATGTACAAAAAACAATATCTCAAGATATCTTTTTGTTTTTCCATGATGGGTCACAAATACGGTGAGTAAGTGGGTTTTCGTCACGACACAGTACCAGTGAGTATCTGATCTTGGCAAGATTGATGAGCTCCTGGTCTGCAGGGGAGCACATGTTGAGGCCGATGGGGAGCATCTTCTTCAGCGCCGCCACGATGAGGGAGGTCTGCACAGAGTAGCGATCCCCCCGCCGCTTCTTCTTGGTACGCTCCTGCTCCGAACCTCCAGACTACGGAGAGGAAGGAAAGGTCAGATTGATCCACCAATTTATCACTGCCTCGTCTACATGCTCCCATGCCTGAAACATTAAAAATTAATGTTTGGAAAATCTTTGGTTTAAGGTAGCTTTTCAAGATGAAAGGCTCTTGATATTAATTATACAGAATGAGGTGAAGTACAATTAACTCTAACATAGAACATGATGGAAAACTGATAAAATGAGATGGCAAGAGACAGTGATATGTGCCCCTTCTTTATCTGAGTGATATTCTTGGCAACACCACAACATGCTGAAGATGAAGTGGAAAGTGGAACAACAACTGGGATGAAAATCAAACAGATCTACAGCTACTTTTCCCAAACTCCGAGCCTTCACATGTCAGAAGCGTAGCTTGAACCGCTGTGGGGTTTTAGGTGCCTCATTGCTGCGTAAGCTACAGTAGTTACACACAATGCAGCCTCACTGTTAGTAGTGCAGTGGCCAGATAGGGCAGATCCTATCTTTTGCACAGCACACAGAACAGCACAGTCTGTGGGGTCAGCTCCATCGCCCTGGAGCTCTTCTCACACACTCCGGTTCTGAGGCTGCCGATGCTCATTACTGACTGTTGTCTGGCCTCACATCACGCCCTCTGCCCTGTGCATGTATGTGTATGTGTGTGTGTGCAGGTGTTTGCGGTAAAAAGTGCTCTTTATTGGGCAGAGGGAGGTGTTGTTGTGAACAGGTAACAGAAGCTCACTACAGTAATGCCCATCTGGTAGCCAAAGAGTGGAGGTTTTCTCACTCAGCAGTCTATCTGTCTTGCAGCAACAATTAAAAAAAAAAAAAAAAAAAAAAAAAAAAAAAACATCCATCAAACAGTGATTAGATGTTCAATGATTTAAATAATTTAATGGTGTCAATGAATTAGACATGAAGAAACAGTACAAGTTAGTAAATATGATAAGGACTTGTCTAGGGACGCTCAATTCTATTCCCCAACAAACCTAGCTATGCTATCAATGGAGCGAGTGAATCTAATGATGAGGGCAGGGGATGGTGCGGATTTTTGGTATGCACATGTAGAGAAAAGAGGAGGGCGATTAAGAGTTCCCCAGCGCAGGAATCTTTATCACCAAAGCTGAAAGAAATCCAAGCGTCAACAACAACCAGACTACAACATCACAGACGGCACAATAGCATATGCTCCAAACTGTCTCCGACAGGGACCATCTGAAGACAAACTCTGTTTATTAATGAAACATAGACAGGGTGATGGCACTCGGCTGCAACAGTGCGCACTCAAGTCAGTCACAGAGCAGATGCCCAGCTGCTTAACCGAGTGCCATGAAACCTCTCTGTGTGAAAAAAAAAAAAAAAAAAAAGAAAACTGGGGTCAGTGAGCGAGGTGCTCTGGTGCAGGGACTCCATGGGAGAGCTTGATGAAATGCCTCCCCGTACTCAGGGTGCCATGCGGTCAGCACAGCGCTCGTGCACAAACACAATCTAACCTCTCCATCTCCGGCCTAGTGGCCCAGCGTCCAACCCCGACAGGACATAAGGAGAAAACACAGTTAGCAACACTCCTATTTCTGGCTTAAGACTAAGGACAGCCGCTTATACTGTTTTTCTAGGCCTTCAGAAAGGAGTGAGACGTATTGCTTAAGTAAGGATCAATGTCAATGTAAAATGAATGAATACTTTTGCATTTACATTTTAATCATTTAGCTGATCCAGAGCAACTTACAATGAGTGAAAAATGAGTGTGCAATGAGTGTGAAATTAGACACCAAAATAAAGTAGAATGATGTGGGATCTACAAGTGGGAGAAAAGGAAATCTTATGTGTGTAACCTCTCTGCATCCTTTCCCTGCTAGGAATGGGAGGTTAGTGAATTATTCGTTATTATTCATTATTAGAGTTTAGTTTCTTAATGTGTTACAGATTAACGTATGGAGTTAAGTATTTAAAACATCTTATTCAATAATGGAAGACTATGTTTATTTGGCCATAGGCGATGTCTGCCTGTCCTTCCTCACCTTGCTCATCTTGCTCTTGCTGTCAGCGGTGAGGAAGGACATGTTGTTGATCTCGTTCATCACCACAAAGTTCTGCTCTTCTCTCTTGAAGTTCTGTGAATGAATAGGGGGAGAAATGTGCTGGGTAACTCATGAGCAAAAAAAAAAAAAAAAAAACATCTGTCAAAACAAGGGAGAAAAAGAGCAAAAGCCACGAGAGCCGGAAGACAACTGACAGGAAGACAAGACACTCACATGAGATTTGGACCAAAAAATGAAGACCTCTCCAACCATCCTAAAGAGTTCTTCTGCATCCGGGTCAGGACACGTCAACCACCTCGCCCTGGACAACAGCAACGGATTAACTCAAATTAAAATACAGCAAAAGAACAACATACATATTCACTACTCCACGAATCATCATGTGTTTACAGACTATAGACTAGACAGGAAGCTATATAAAGAGAAAGGCAGTGTCTGAGCATATAATATTAATTATAACATTAATGATAATTGTAACATTATTGATACGTACAATACCAGTTATAATAATATTAAAGAAACAGTGATGTAACATAAATAGGACTTCAAGCAAATAAACTGGCATAACTAACCAAGAATAAAGAATAAATAAATAAACATGAAGAAGAAGGAGAAGGAGAATAAGAACAAGAACAAGAACAAGAGCAAGGAGGAGACGGAGAAGAAGAAGAAGTGTATGTGGTGTAGTGAGACTGGAGGCCTTGTACTTTACAAGTGCAAGAGTACAAGAATACAGTAATAGTAAAATAAGATCTCTGGTTCAATCCCCACAACAAATAAAGTTGTAATAATGTTGTTTCTTGTCCTCAGTTTCCTTGCAAATCACTCTGGAGAAAGAGTGACAGCTTTAGATTATGCATTAATGCAAGAGCAGTACTGTGCAGTCCACAGCAGTGAGGCAGGAGTCAGCTCAGCTACCTGTTGTTGTCCACATAGCGGATGAGCAGCGGGTAAAGGGCGTACAGGTCACGACACAGCACCGCAAATTCATCTCTGATGGTCCCGTCTTCACTGTCCACCTCCGTCTTGCCTTCCATGCGCAGCTGCTCCTCTTCAGCCACCACCTTCCCTGAGCGTTTCTTCAGCTTCTCCATGGTAGGTATGAAGTGGGATTTCAGCATCTCTGGCTTCGCCCTGCTCACAATGGGCTGGGCAAACACTGGACAGAGAGCACACAGGGGTCAGATCAGTGGTAGTCAAGCTGCACAATTTTATTCCAAAAAATGTACACCATTTGGAGAGAGTGCTGTCTACACTCATGAAATGATTGCTGACATAGAAGCAAAATTGATTGAGGAAGCTCACGTCAGTTGTAAGCATCTTAGATGATCATCAGTTCAATGTCACAAACAATCAAAGTCTTTTCAAAGAACTCCTCACAGCCGTAGTTATCCTTCACCTGAAAGCTTCGATTGCCTAACTGTGAAATTCCAGCTCACTGACCTGCCAATCTCTTCATCCAGGAGGCCTCATCTATACCCAGGTTGTTGACCACGATCTTCATGATGCTACCCAGCAGCTGGTTGAGCTGCTCGGATGTGACGGACGTGCAGATCTGGCCCTCCTGCTCAGGGAAGTTCTCCAGGCCTCTCTCCCACCAGCGGGGAAGGTAGTTACAGAGCATGGGCAATGTGATCTCAATCACATGGGGCATCTCAGTGTAGCGAGCCCCAGATTCAGCCAAGTCACTGATCTCCTTCATTAGGATTTCCAGTTCTGGGATGTCAGGGCACAGCTCCTCTACTTGGTTAGGAAGGCCCAGAACTGAGGGAGGAAAAAGCAGCCGATAAGCAGAGACAAAAGAAAAGGGGATGTTGAATTATTAACACATCCTTATGACTTTACATCCAAATATTCAGTTGGTGTATTGGGGAGAGACAGAATGCTAAAACCCACTAGATCTCTCTCTGGGCGTCTTGGTGGTGTAAACAGAAAATGTATTGAACTCGTTGAGTGTTGGCTCGAGGAACGCCACCGGCATCGCAGCAGCTAAATGGGCTAAACACTCGCCCAGAGCTGGTCGCTGTCTGCACAGAAGAAGAACGCCACAGAGCAATCTCAGAAAAAGTCAACGCACAATCAAAGACAACCAGCATGAGCAGACAATCAAATCCCAAAGGACTGTAAAGTGGGGCAACTAATGTTCCTACTGGCAACAGCAGTAGTTTATTCTCCAAATGCAGACGCCACATGTGGCATTTCACATGACAACTGGACATTTGGAACAGAATATGACCTCAAAAAAGTTTTATTACATAATTACAAGTTCTTCGTGGTAAAACAGACAAACAAACTAATAGTAACAGCATTAGCAGTGCATTCAAAAACTAACAGAGGTATCTACTCACTTCTCCGCATGTGGGGTCTTGACAGTGCCCAAAGAGTAGATACTGCACATTATACGGTAGCAGGAAATCTGCAGGTCATCCACTGAGAATGCAGAGGAGAGTGGTAAAGCGTTAGCATTGAATGAGTCAAAGAGCAGTAAAGGCCAGATGTTGAGGCACTGAATTAGAGCAGAGAAGTGCTTCACTCACAAATGACGTCATCTCCAAACTGGTGCTGGGCGATGTGGTCAAACAGCGAGGTGAGGACCGGCAGCAGGGCAACGGTGGTGTAGTTGATGTTCTGTGACACACCTTTCACCTGAATGCAGACACATGCAAACAGCCAGACATCAGCTCACGTGGAAGATTTTCAAGGACACAAAGTAAGAAACAACCTGTGGTGCCAGAGGCCGTTTCTGACCTGGTTGCGACTGGACACTTTGCCCAGTTTCAGATTCTCAACCATCTTCTCAATGTCGTCTGCAGCGCTCTCAAAGAACTGGCGCAGGCCGGCCTTCACAATCTCAGGGCCTGATTTCATCACAGTCCTTGGAGAGAGCGAAGAAAAAGAATACACAAAGAAGCGTCTCATTTCAGCTGACATCATCATGGATTGCTTGAATACATACCCACTGGGACGTGATATAAATAGATTGTGGACCCTTGTTACCTTGCATCCAGTGATCGCGACAGGATGTGCAGACAGTTGACCACTGCACCTGCATCCGTTCCTGATGACAGCACAATAAAAGATGTGTTATCCCAGCTGTCCTACAAATCCGATTTCTATGATAGCTGCATCAATTTACTGCAATGCTCATTTTCATTTAGAATACAAGAGGAATTCATTATAATAGATCTTATTGAGAAAAAGAAAACACTGTGTTCATTTCCATGTTAGAAACCCTTGACCAAAACCAGTGCGACACAGTTAACAACAGCAACCATTCATTTTTACTCATCACAGGTATCTCATTTAATTGAGATAACTAAAACAGTTTAAAATATTAATGAATACTTCTCAATAAATATTGATAATGTGTGGTATATCCCCTTGGAATAACTCACTCCTAAACTGTAATAACCACTCCAACACTTTCAACACTTCAATCTTTTTCATACAGCAGATTATTTATGACAGTGAATTTTTTTGATTATTGTGGTCACATGGTACTGGTGAGCAAGGGCGGGGGGGTTCAAGATTTTAATCAGTCTGAGGGCAAAGACTCAGTGTGACGTGCCTTCCAGTGTCCAGTGACCAGGTACATACAGGTGATTGAATCTAAAAACTCTTACAGACACATGGTGGTGAATGAGGAGGAGAATGAGGATAAAGCAAATGCTGCCTAAAACCAGCCAGGCTCTGAACACATCACAGAGCTGCAGTGCAGAACCATCTGTGAGTGCCTGACACCATTACAGTACAAACACTCATGCTCAAGTCACTTTCTGCAGTTTACAAGGGACAATTTGAGAATTTTGTTTCCAGGCCTAAAAAAAGCTCACAAACACCCAGAAGAACACCAGGCTGCAGAAAACACCAAAGCCGAGCAGAAGCAGAGCTAAAGGGAGAGAAGAGTTAGAGGGAGGGGGAAAGGGTCCAGCAAGGAGGGAGGTGGGAATGGGAGAGTGGAAGGATAAAGGCGAATTTGTGATACAATGCTGATTAGTATGGCATCATGAAGACAGAAGAGAGAACGAGCCAGAAAGAGCGACAGGAAGAGAGACAGGAAGACAGATACAGAGGGATCGAGATGGAGACAGGGCAAAAACACCACCATGCAGGTTCCTTACCAAAAAGAGATACTCTGTGTCTCACCAAAGCAGCCAACTTACAGAAGATACTGAGGTAAGAGGAGAAAAGAGGAAAGGGAGAGGGAAAGGGAGGGAAGATGGGAGGGAGACAGGGCAGGAAGGACGTTTGAAGTGACACCAAAGCAAAAGGGAGGTCAAGGGAATTAAGGATATTGCATAGAAGAGTAGACAGAGAGAGATGAAGAGACATGGAAGAGGGGATATTGAGAGGGAAGAGGACAGACACTATCACACGCAAAGTACACTGCTAAAGGTACATGGCACAGAGTTAAGGCCAAATTATTCAGAGATGAATAGAGTTGTTCTGAAGCTCTGCAGTGCCACCTACCTTGCAATCATCTCCTTCTCCTTGTTGGAGGAGTGCCCTCCACTACCCAAGACTTTAGCAGGAGTAGAGAGGAAATAGAGGCAATGGTTCTTGAAGTACTGATTTATCAGTGGCAAGAGAATCTGGAAATAACCATCAAAGAGTAAATAATCATTGTAGACCAAACAGAAACGAATAAGCAGCGTCTATGCACAACATGTGAGTTTAGAGGTGCTGGTAATGGCAAGAGAAACTTCAAAGGCTGTAAGTGTGTAACCACACATGGACAACCAGGGCAATGGAATAATTTTCATGTTATGATTGTAACGAGTGATATGTTTTGAACCTGATGAAGCTCCAAGCAAAAATGCATGGAATAGAAAATGTCTCCCTCTATGTTCATCGCCATGGGCAGCAAAGTAACATAGAAAGTAGGGAAGCCAATTTTCAACCAGAGGATCAGGATTCAAACCAATTTAACAAATTTTGCAAGAATCTGTCTTGCTTAAGAGTCTTTGAACTTAAAAACACATCACGTATCTCACCTTGGCAAAGAATTTGATCTCCTGTTCATGCGGTGATTTCTCCACTCTGCCACTGCTGACCACAGCCTCTGTCAAAACCAGAACAAAACGGTCCTCAGTCCAAAAGGAATCATTGTCTTGGAGTATAGAGCACATGCCTACTCTATAAAATTCTCTGCACCAAGAAGAAGCTGCTTAAAGTCTCCTGTGTCACAGTACCCAGATGGGCGATAAATTCCTGCGCAATGTCCATCCATTTGAGAAGCTTCTGGAGGAAGCCATAGGCAAAACGCTTCTCGATGGAGGAAATGTCCTGCTCCATGTCCTTTAGACCCCTGAGGAGAGAATGAAAAGGACATGTAAATAAAGACAGGAAATACCTTGAATCTTTGCTAAAATGAATAACTGTAGCATGGAGTCAACAAATGTTTACCTTGTCACGGCATATCCATTGAGCTGAAGGAACTTAAGCAGGTCCTGGGCCTTCTCTCTGTCCCTGGCCTTCTCCTTGGCCGTCAGGGTGTCATAGGGCACGAGCAACGGGTGGGTACCACCACCTAAGAGAGACAAACAAATTATTTTTAAAATCAACAGACTTAGAACCAGCAACCATCACTGGGATCTTGGCTGGGGATAGAAACCTGTCTTACCTTTAGCTTGGAGCTCCATCTTCTTCTTCCGGCCCCAGGTGTTGTGGTAGTTCTCAGCCAGCTGCTCCGCCATTGACTGCAGAGAAAAGGTGAGAAAATGTAATTGAAGTTAACTGGCTGAGCTGCTGCAACGGGACTAACCCAAATATTGTGATGATAAGTTTTATGAAACATTATAGCATACCTGCAATTCTCTGGAGAGGGCCATTCCTGAGATGTCCACCGGCTGAGGGCTGTAGCCGTGGCTGGGGTCATAAGTGGCCTGCAGACAGAAAAGACTGGCTCTAATTCCTAAACACTTAATGCCATATTTTTGCTCAACCCCATAAATTAAAGCTGAAAGTCTGCACCTTAATCATATCTTGATTACTCCATTTCGGATCCACTGTGGTGGTGCACAGGGGCAAAATTATGAATATTGTGTCACTGTCCAAATACTTATGGACCTAAATGTATGTCTTATTATTTTCTCTCTCTTTCTAATCCTGGGGGACCTGTTGAGTTCTACACTCAAGCTTTGTTTTTTCGTGTTAACAAATAACATTTTGTAAAGACAACAAGGGGGATGACAGGTGAATGGGGTATATATATGACTTTTAAGGTCTATTTACACCAAGTCCCAATTTTTTGCATGAAAAAACATGCAACGCAAGATTTTAAAGAAAGAAATGCAATCTTTTAATTCCTTCAGTCAGACTCCGAAATATCACACTGGAGTTCTGTCTTTTTGTGCTTTTTTTGGTGGCCAGATCTACTTCTTTTTTGTTGGATGCTGAATAAAAAACTGACCAATGAGATTAGGTTTTTGGGTCATGTATCTGAAAACAGCATTCAAGACAGATGTGGAGCTGTTGGTATTCTTGGTCTTCAAGATTAGAGAAGTAACAGCTACAAACAAGCAGAACAAAAAGAACTAATACTGTATGGCAAAGTATTGCTGATAAAATATGATGATGTGGCATCACCACCAACATGAGATTATAGGTTTAAATGGTTGATCTAAGTGTTAAAGCCTTGCAGGGTCAGATGTGGTGTGTTTTCTGTGCTAAATCCTGGCCCATAGGTGTTCAGATATGGCCATGGTAGTGCCTACTGGTGGTTTCCTATATGGGTGGGGCCGGAGAACAAAGAAAGGGAGGTATCAAATTGAAAGGAAACCAGGGAGCAGAGAGAGGAGTTTTGATTTATGCCTTTTAAGGATATATAGTGATTCTTAGTTTGAGAATCCATGTCATGACTGAAGGAAAAGTTCCCATGATCTGAGGATCTACAAAACAAGAACAAAAGCTGCAACAAAAGATGAGACTTTTTTGTTTGTTTTCCTTTTTGTAATGCATTGTTGTTTTTTAGTTCTATTTTTGCATTTTGAAAGGGATTTTTTTCCCAGTGGATTTTGATATAAAGGATTTTTGAGTTTTCATGGACATTTGAGTGTCTTATAGACATTTAAAGGGACATTAAAGTTGAATTAAGAAGAAACTGATATAATGGATTTAATAAATCTGTTTATTTGAGGCAATTCTTTTGGTGTTTTTGCAGAGTAAATGTATAATTTAGTCTTCATCTAACACTGACAGGAAAAATATGAGTAGTATCCTTGTGAACTCTTGTGGTAACTAGGCTTTGGGGAAAGGCTGTTTGTTACAATGATGATATTCCACTGAAACTTGTCAGCTTGTACTTTCTGCATCAGATTTGGCGTGACTGCTTGTGGTGCTGAGAAAATCTTTGCAAATATTTCATAGCTTTGTGCTGTTTATTTGCATCGGAATCTGTGTGAATAGAACTTAATCTAGCTTAAACCAGCGACAGATCTGACATGGGCTTGCATATTTCTGTGAAGCACCTGCAATGTGCCTGGTTGGGTGGCACAACATCACCAAACTAATAATATCCTGAGCTTTCTATCACTGTTTCTGGATATGCTGATTTCCTCTGCTGTACCTGAGCAGTTTGTGAGATCTTGCGTGTGGTGGCCTTCTTCTCTACTTCTGCCTCCCCGTCCCTGGCTTTCTCCAGAGTCCACTCCCATGCCAGCATGGCTTTAATAGATTCTTTGATGGGCCATCGATAGATCTCCTTGTCCTGAACCACAAAGGAAAAGAATTTAAAAGTTAACAGTGAGATTCAACTGATGTTGCATGAAGTGGATTTGTAAAGACACAAAAGCCTATGAAATCAGAAATGATGATCAGAATTTAAATCACTTTTCACCAAGCACACTGGATGCACAAAAAAATGATCTGGCTAGTTTACACTGCCTCATTACAAGACAGGATAGAGCTGAGAACTGACACAAGTGCAGGATGAAAAAATAGCAAAACCTTGCATAACAAAACCATAATACTTAACAATAGGCAAAGCAAAAACCCATTCTAAGTATGTGTACAAAGCCTAGTTGAAGTAGCATTAGCATAGTCAGAAGGGCAGAGTCCAGTTAGACTGATGATGAATAGCCTGATTGGTTCAGTGTCCTTGTGCAGATTAGCATGACTCAGACTAACAAAAAGCTCATCACCTTTTCAGAGAAGGTTTTGTACGGCCGAAGCATTGGGTGGGTCTTGGCGTTCTCATCTAACACCTCTCCATAGGTCCAGTTGTTCTGAATCTGTAAATTGTTATGTTCGCAGACACAGTGATTTAATAGCGCTGGTGCTTTGAAATATTAAATCTGGAACTCATTTAAATAGGATGATGGACAACTTCCACTGACTGACCTTTTCAAAGGCCCATTTGTCATGAGTATGCTCTGCATACTTGTTGATGAAGGGATCCAATCTCTCTGGGATGATAGTGCTGTGAAAAAATAAACTCACATTTAAAATTCTACATATTGTGAATCCTGTAAAATACTGAGTGACACTTAAACATTGTAGTGTGTTCACTATAGTACACTAACCTGTGACTTATCATATGGAAAAATAATGCAAATATACAGTAATACCTGGGTTATATGTCCACTTTTCACAGCATCTTTTTCTCATTAACTGGAAACTAAATTTTCCAGACCTGAATTTCCAGACTCTAAAATTATCAAAATCATATTCCATACTTTTTAATACATTTCAAGACTGAATAGAAACCCTGGTCCTGGCAGTGTTAAATGATTAGCAAGTTGCAGCACTCGTATCTTTGATTCAAAACATTAAAATATTTTAAATTTTAACACCAACTTTCTATGATAAGGCTGTCAGGAACCAGTTTAGTGCTGTTCACTAATGAGAGCTTGTCCAGTAGGTACAGAGCCTTAAGCACTTAAACAGTATTATTGTGTAAAAATGTCCATGAGTTTAAAACTCTCGGATAAGGTCATTGTGTCACTGCACTGCTAATTTTGCCATTTCTGAACTGCTTGTATTTTTGTCCCAGTGCTCACTTTGTGGTCTCCACTGGTTTGGGATCAAAGTTGCCCTCAGCATCTACAGAGGCCTTCTTCTCAGTGTGGGAAGAATAGCTGGCATCCACATAGTCAGGAGGGATGGCTCCTGCTATAGCACAGATGCAGGGCATGGCGATCTTGAAGAGCTCTGCATCAAATTTCTAGAGTTGAGACAAGAAAAGAGGTCACGTTAACATGCTGAAACCCTAATCCCTGTGTAGCAGTACAAATAAATACTGTGTGTGGACAACAAGAGTGTCAGCTGTCACCTTGTGTGCCAGAGATTCAAAGATTCCCCAGAAGAGTTTACGTGAAAGATGCAGCTCCTCCTCTGAGGTCACCCCAAAGTTTGCCCAGCCATTAGGCAAGCAGTAGTACTTCCAGCAGCGCTCGTAGTGATTGGTCAATAACTGAAACAAGCAAAAAAAAAAAAAAAAAAAAGAGGATATTTTTGAATTTAGTAGTAATCCATATTGCACTAGGCAATCGTTGCTGCTGATTATATTTGTATGTAACGGTGTAAAGTATTAACTCAAACTCAGTCACACTTGTAAACCATACACCTCCCCAGTATTTCCAACTAATACAGTCTATTTAAATTAAACCATTTGTTTGCTGAACCCAACAGTTGATCACAGTTCTTATGGCTTTCTTTTTTCTTTTTCGTAATGTTTGTATTGTTTATTTCGCATTCCATTGGTATGCTTACATTCTATTTGTGATTTTTTTTATGATAAACCATATTATTTCTGACAAACTACATTATTTCTGATTTTTTAATTTACCCACAGGAATCAATAAAAATTCATCCTATCTTACTGTAAATCAATGCAATTTTCAGGTCACCTGGGATATTGAATCCATGCTAACAAATGAGAGGTCAGAAATTAAGAAAAGAAAGAAAAGAAAGGGCTGTCAAACCTTAAGAGGCATCTTGGCATATTCATTGAGGATGGGCACATCAAACACTAGCCTCCTAAGTAGATGCTGCAACATGGAGGGACGAAGGTATCTGCAAATATGCAGAGTAAATATTATATATATATATATATAAAATATATATAAACACCACAGCTGAAATCGTCAATACTAACAAATTAACAGTTAGGTAAGTTATTTGGTGTCAGATCTTTCAAGAGACAGAACATGAGGCGATGGACTGACTTGCAGAGGGACATGAGGCACTCCTCGATGACGTCCCTCTGAGCCTTGGTGAGGGCGCGGCCTCGGGACAGACGGTAGATGGTGTGAAGCATGGAGTCGATCATGATGGCGCGGTGGTCCGTGCCAGCAAACAATGGGGCACATTTAGTGAGCAGAGGCAGGACAGCAGAACACAAGTAGCGGTTCAGCGCCAAGGCCATTTCAGTGGTACTGAATGCCACCTACAGCCAGAGAGGAAGACAGACAGACAAACTTTAGATCACTGTCTGCATGCACTTCTCTTAACAGGATAATGCTTAAGATTTCTAGAGTGCATTTGAGAATGTTTCACTGTATTTGAATAATGGGCAACATGAGAATGAACTAAAAGGACTTAAAGCAAGACTTAATCTGGGATGGGAGGCTATTCTAGAGCCAGAAAAAGCCTGGTCACCTTTGGTTTTGAGGCGTGATTGGGGAACTGAGAGGAGCTGTAATGAGGATGACCTAAGTGACCAGGGGACAGAATGTGGCTATGGGAACTCTATCTGAAATCGTTTGCTTACTTACCGTGTCCAGGGAGGCTGAAGCCCTCATGTCAGGCAGGAAGCCAACCTCCAGCACGTGGAGCAAGAAGTCCTGGTTATCAATGCCATACACTCTGTCAAGGAACAGCACCATGGAGGCCTTGTGGTCTGGCACAAAACTGGCAGACATCTTGGGCTCAACAATGTGACCATCTGGAATCAGAACAGAAAAAAACATAGATGATGTTACATAAAAACATATAATGATTGCCAAATAATATCTTTTCCTCACAAATATTTTTTTATCATGTTCTGAACCAAACCTTTGCCATAAGCAGGGATCTGCACAGGCAGGCTGATGACTCCCACCAGGTCCTCGATGGGCACCAGAGACCTCAGGATGGCCCTGATCCTTAGGGCTTCACCTTTTCCTGCTTGAATCAGCTGCAGACATGAACATTTAAAACATATGAGATCTTCAATAGCTCTTTCAACAACCGCTCATCAACCAGCCCACCACTGTTCCTGAAGGCTTAAGAGAAATCAGTGGAGTGAAAAGCCATTCAACTCACATGCATCTCAGGGGCGCAGCGGCCCAGCAGATCAATGAGGGCTGAGTAGAAGGACATGATGGCATTTCCCAGATGGACACGGTTCTCCTCCTGCTGTTCCTCACCGCCAAACCTTTCAATCAGAAAATGAGGAACAAAAAATCAACTGTGTTTGAGAAATGTGACCCTATCTGGAAAATTATTCCAAATTATTTGGAATTGTTACTTGCTGAACCAAAGTGCATTTTAATCAAACATTTTGGAATGAAAAATACAATAAATCTGTATTATTCCTATGTTTTTCATTAGAATTCCTTTTATTTTTGTTCTTTATTATTCCTTTTCTGTTTTTGTTTTTGTGTGATATATGTAAGAACTAGAGGATTCTAGAGTAGTGATATATGTATTGAAAGTATGATAAGGTCACTTCCTTGTATGCATAAGCACACCTGGCCAATAAATTTGATTCTGATTATTCTGATTATCTTAAAGCTGAATGAACCTGTGTTCAGTGCAGTTGGTCACAAATGGGTGGGTAAAGGTAAAGAGCTTGTAAAAGCACAAGATAAACCTTCCGTTTCCTATTTAAAAGACCTTACAGATTTTTAAAATGTCACACATTATATATATGGTGTCATTACTTACATGAACCGTCTGTCTTTTTTGACAGTGGGTCCATCTCTGGCGGGATCCTCTGAGATCTTGATCGCCTCCTCGATGGCAGCCAGAAGGCCGTTGCCTCCCTCTCCTCTCAAGGCCGGACCAAAACACTCAGGACGACGGATTAGCAGACGGACCACGACATTGGCATTCTCTTCCACACTCTCTCCTGTAATCATTACAGAATGTTATTAGCGAAAATTATTACTAGCAGCGCAAAACCATGTAGGCAATCAATACTGTGTGCAAAGTGGCTAACCATTGACGAAGACAGCAAAGCGGAGGAAATCCAAGTATCTCTCTCCTCCACAGGGGTTCCAGCCAATGTCTGGGTAGCCCTTAGACAGAAGCATGGGGCACATCTGCAGTCCACAGCCTGCCAGGTATGTTACCACCTATATCACCATGCACATAAAGGACAGACCAAGAGAGCACATGAGATAACATGTCCTTTGCTAACAAGCCTTTCTCAGATTTCTTTAGTCTCTTTATTTCTATTTTCTCCAACCATCTCCAGGTCTTGCTCTTGCAGAGCCAAGGCCAGCTCATTGTTGTCGATGCAGGAGGCAGCAGCAACATCCAGAGGGGTTGAACCGCGCATGCCTACAAAAAGTAAATACATTAAACCTCTATACGTTTATTTATTAACACATTCTGTACAAGATAGGAACAAGTGAGTGGAACCAGTGGTCGACACTGACCCAAGCCAATGCCACTGTTCTGCAGCAGGTAGCTCAGATGGTCAAACATGGAGCGCTGGTTCTGACGGCTGATACGGCAGAAGTAACACAGGAAACGGCAGCAGTTGGTCACCATTTGGGGGAAACGAATCTCCTGGAGAGAGGAAGTGAAAACTGCTATCAGTTTCATTCTGTCTACTATGGGTAGCTCTGTCTTTAGCACAGTCAAAGACACTGGCTGATGAAGAAAGGGATTTAAGATAAGTGAATGAGTGAATAGAGTACAGTGTCAATTAAGGGATTCCAAGTATTTAATAGAGATCACCTTAGTCTTGTTACTTTTGGGATTCCACTGAAAACCTCACTACTAAAGAGGACCATTAAATCGCTGCTCTGACATTTTCTATCAAATGGAGTATCTCCAATGGGCCTCCTCATATCCCTCTTTGTGTTGATCTACAATAAAAGGAATGAATGAAAATCAGCACAGTTACCTTTGAGTCTCCTCCTCCGCCCAACACATTGACCATCACCTCCATGACAGTCTCATGCATGCCAAGGGCTCTCATCAGATTGGGATGTTGGTAGAACACCTTGTTGTTCATGATGTTCCTGGAGAAAAAAAAAATCAGACTCACTCTCCTGTTTGCCAAGTACAACGGGTCCTGAGGTAATTTGATATTACTAAATGGAGCTGGCAAAATACAAGATAATTAAACAATTACAGATTGAGAGTGTCATGCAGGATTAAATGTCACAGGAACTGATATATACTGTACTACTTAGAAGACACAGGCCTAGTGTATGATGCAGGAATAAATGAAAACACACTACAGGCATATGTGAAAAAGCATCGCATTTGTGTATCCAAATGTGCATGATTGGTAACAGTTGATGTGCAAAGTTCAAGACTGACAAATAACAAAAGATGCACAAACACCAAGTACCCACAGAACTAGTACAGTCCTCATGAAACTAAGTCCTTCCTGGAAACCAGTGGATCTTCATAATTCTTTTGGCATTTCTGCTTTATTTGACAGTCACAACAGAGAGACAGGAAAGGCAGGGGAGAGAGAGGATGGCATGCAGCAAATGGCCTGAGGTCGGATTCAAACGCAGGACGCTGGGATCAGAACTCAGCCTTAACAAACGGTATGCACTCTTATCCGGTGAGCTACTGGAGCGCCCCCAACCAGTATATCTTTAATGCTGACACGCTGCACCAATCTGCAATTTTTTTTTATAAGCCTGCACCTCCACCTATGCCATCATTTAAAACTGTTTCTCTCTGACTAACTGATATCCCATTGTACACTTTTAAACCATCCCTCCCCATGTTTGGTTTCACCCCAAACTTCCTATTATGTTCACTGAGTAATTAACTGTTTTCTTTCTTTTCATGTTCTCACATTTGTATCAGAGTGAGAGATAGCAAAGAAAGATAGTCCTCATCCTCATCCTCATCCTCAACCGCTTATCCGGGGAAAGATAGTGGTTAAAGATAGAGGTTAAGATAATCAATATGAGCTCCACACTGACCCGATGCTCTGGATCATAAGCCGCTCTTCCTCTGGGCCCATCTGGACGATGAGCAGGGAGCGGATCTGTCCCAGGCACTCAAGCAGGTCCATGGTGTCCTGGACCGACACGGCGTTGATAGCGTAGGCCTTGGGCAGGGCTCGGATCAGCTCCCCAAGCCCGTCGTACTGTCTGTGCAGCAAGCTGAACATCAGACGCACCAACTCAGGGTTCTGGATGAACGACTCCTGGGCCCAGTGGATCATGGTGTGGGAGATGAGCTCCTGAAGGGTACCTTGGTGAAGGGGATACAGAGAGGCATGTCTGTTGTTTTCTAATACAGTGGTTTTCAAAGGGGTGTCTTGGGATCCCCAGGGGTTCTGCAGGGGCCTTGAGGGTATCATCAGCATAATGGGGAATAGTTTAATTTAACTGTGAGTTAAATGAACTTACAGAAATGTTTAGGATCCACACAAAAAATGATCAGTGTTCAAGTATAATATGTAAACAATTTAATACTTAACACTAATCGTAAAATCACTTCAAATGGGGGCCCGTGGCTTAATAAAGGCCAATCTAGACATCCATAGCATGAAAGCATTTGAAAATGCCCAAAACACCTTGACATGTATGGATGTTTTAGGTCTGCTACTTCTACCAACGTATTTGTGTTCTTTGTAGTCTATTGATGGCTGATGTTTTTGTCCCAATATTCAGTATCTTTGTGTGACCAAAAAAAAAAAAAACCCAACAACTGCAAAATTCAGTGTTTACCCCAGAATGTATTGCTTGGTAGACTGCAAAATCCTGCAACACAGCAGTTACAAAACACTAAAACATTAAAACTCTCCACTGAACGTCACGCTGTAAAACTTCTTTTAGGTGTCATTCATATTGACAGGGGTCAACAGTGACAGCATTATTTTAATAAAAAAAAAAAAAAAAAAAAAAAAAAACAATATCTAACCAATACAATGATCTAATGCAACAGTACTACCCTCCAAAGCCAAAGAGCATGAGCATTAGTAAGCAGTAAATCTAAGAAAAGTGGAAAATATATTGCAAATTAGTATTTGTGCACATAATTTTCCTCTTCATATGAAATCTAAAGGCTGAACCTTTGCCTTTCAAAGCACACAAAAAGTAAAATATATTAATGTTAATCTTTTTGTGATTATAAACCCAGTAATCTGTCTAATATTCGATTGGGCAGTTTGGTATAATCTTACTGGGTTTCACTTCCTCCTCGGACTCTGGTTCCTCCTTCTTGCTCGTCCTGCGGAGGTTCTTGACTTTCTCCAGCAGACTGAGGAGCCTGCCGCTGAGCGAGGTGTCCACCTCCTCTTCCTCTGCCTCCTCTTCAATATGAATTCCTTCGTGCAAAAATGGAATTTAAGTTTTAGAACATAACAAAACATGAACATGCAATAATAACCTAAGCAGAGAAGAAAAACAGAGGATGTTTAAAGAAGTGCTGACCACAGTGAAGTAGAAGGTCTTTGTGGAACTCTTGCAGAGCATCACGAATTTCCTCGGGCACCGGGCAGTCCTCCTCCTCCGGCCAGTGCTTGAAGTTGGTCAGCAAAATAACCTTGAAGAGCGACACAGAAGGGTCATATTTTTTTCTCTCTTCCCTTTCGGCTTGAGATTTTTGGCTCTCCCTAAATATACCGTGTTGTACTTTGTGTTGTACTCATGTCATATTTGTGTAACATCTAACAGCTCATCTCATTCAAACAGCACTAAAGTCTATAGCACAGAGCTGGTTGAAATGGGTGAGAAAGAGTACCTCAAATGAAATTTTGAAATGTGACACAGCCCACTCAAACTGTAAATGTATGTTCTTTGTTCTCGCTTCCTTGAGAAGTTTGTTCTCTCCAAGACAACTTAAGAAGAACTTTCTCCACAAGGACATAAATATCAATTAGACATTTTTAGATTTCATGATCACCCAGTTTATATTTCTTTCTTCTCACTGGTTCTTTTTTTCTCTGTATTTAGATATTACATTGCTTATTTAGCATCATTCAGTTTCAAACCCTGTAACATGTTTTGTATGAAGTAGATGCGTAGTTGTTGGTGACTGGCCTCTAGCTCAGACATTCTATACAGTACAAGCTCCCTGCCAACAAGCACATACGAGTTCGTACCAATGCCATGCCCAAAATAAAAGTCATGACTTATAAAATGCATGTTGACAGAAATGCCTGCATAAAATACATTAATCCCTAATTGAGCTCTGTCTTTCAAATTTCCCTTTTCTTCTTTTTCCACCCCTGCTCGGATTTATAATTCAACCATATTCATCCAACTGCTTGGACCCTGCTCATTGCCGCTTCCTTTATTTCTATTTCTTTCTTTTAGAAGATTTATGCAGTTCCATCAGCAGAATTTATAATTAATGCAACGATTGACCCATTACATTCCTGGTTTAAAGTCCTGGTGAAAAGCAGCTATACCTGGTCTTGCGGTGGTGAGCGGAACTCGCGAGTCCTGCGTGCCGTCTCAGCAGCGCTCATGGTGAAGGCTCTCATCAGCAGGTTGTAGCGCATGCGCTGGTTGCTCTGTATGTTGTGGACAAACTGGTCCGAAAAGGCCACAATGGCCTCCACTCTGTGTCGTAGTTCACAGTCGCAGAAGTACTGCAGCAGGGTGCACATCTGAGAGAGGGAGAGTAAGAGAAAAACAAAAGGTTAAGCTGTGGAACATCTAAGAATAGAAAGGTTTCTGTAAAGATTTCTGGAGATAGAATAGCAGATATAAGATGGTGGATTGGTGTGAGAGTGACCTGCAGTTTGACAGACTCTGGTAGCTTCATCTGGAGTAATCCTTCTTCCAGACCCTCCTCTTCCTCTTTCAGTTCTTGCTCAACAGCCTCTGCCTCCTTCTCCTCTTCCACCTTTTCTCCATCCACCTTTTCTCCTTTGGCCTCACCCTCCTCTCTCTCTTCCTCCTCTGCCTCTCCTTCTTCCTTAGGTTCAGCACCTTCCTCCTCCTCGCCTTCTGCTTTCTCCAGCTCTTTCAGCTCCTCCTCCTCCTCTTCACCTACTCCTTCATCATCAAGTTCAGCCTCAGTCTCCTCATCCTTTGCCTTGTCTTCTTTCTCCTTCACCTCTTCACTTTCCTCTTTGCCAGCTTCCTCTTCCCCTGTTTTCTCTCCCTCCTCTTCCTCTTCCTTCTTTCCACCAAAGACGTTTGGGTCGATCATCTTGAGGATGTGCATGGTGTCCTCATCATTGAAGATGCCCATAATGAGCAGAGTGTTGATGAGCTTCAGGATGGGGACGAAGTGGAACTCCACACTGCCTCCAACTGGGTCCCGCATGGCCTGACTGCCGTCCAGCACAGCCTCAGTCAACATGCTGATTGCCCTGGTCTTCAGCTCCTGAAGAGAACAGAGAAAACAGACTTTGTTGGCATAAAAACGAGGCAAAAAAAATAATAATTCAGGTAACACTTTATAATAATCATAATTAATGAATGGTAAATTAATAGTTAATTAAACTTTAGTTAATAATTATTTTATATATTTATATATTATTAACTAAAGGTTGCTAATGACTTTCAAAGAGGTTGCTAAGGTGTTAAAGGTGCTTGCTACATGGTTGCTAGGGTGTTCTGGGTCTTTTCCATGGCATTGCTAGGCAGTTGTTATGGTGTTCATGGTAGTTGGTAAGGCATCGCGAGGCAGTTGCTATGGTGTTCCTGATGGTTGCTAAGGCATCGCAAGGCAGTTGCTGTAGTGTCTGGGGGTGTTGCTATGTGATTGCTATGGTGTTCCTGATGGTTGCTAAGGTGTTGCTAGGCAGTTGCTATGGTGTTCTGGGTGGTTCGCTAGACAGTTGCTATGGTGTTGTGGGTGGTTGCTAAGGTGTTGTTAGGTGGTTGCTAAAGTATTTAGGGCGGTTGCTAGGGGGTTGCTACGGTGTTTGGGATAGTTGCTAGGCACTTGCTAAGGTGCATGGGGTGTTTGCTGGGATTTAGTGGCAGCAGTGCTAGAGGCCCCTGCCTGTGTCAGTGAGTGGGGACCCTCTTTCTAGCTACCTCTTCTTAACATTCCGCTGTAATCGCACTTAAACTGCAATTGCAAAAAAAAAAAATTGGTTAATCAGATCGCTTAGAAAATGAACATCCCCACTTCTCCTCAACAAGACGCACGTTTTTCATATTTGGGCATGTCCGTAGCACAAAATGTGCGTGACATAGAGCATAACAAGTATGCAAGACAATAAGATGTATTTGCCTGAAGGCAAGCACATGATAAGTATGGCAGATTAAAATATATGCCTTCTTTGGACTGCAAAGCAACTATGAATTAAAGTTACATTATCTATCAATTTACCATGGTCATTATAGTGTTACCAAAATTCATTGTTTTTGTGCACTAAAACAGTGTTTGTGCAGTCTCTCACCTGCAGAGGGAAGATAGGACTGAGGGTGTACAGGTCAGGGTCTGTGCCAACAAAGTTTATCGAGGAGAAATGCAGTTTGGGCCGTAAGCAGGTGGTGAGGCCCACACCAGGAAGAGAGTGGGCCTTCTCCGCATCGGGATACAGTTTGATGCTGAGAGTCTCTTCAGTCATGGGCACGATGAACTCCCTGTTGGTGCCCAGGCGTGCCCGCTTGGCAGACTCCAGGTGAATGCTGATGAGCAGATCGTAGTAGCCGCTGCGGAGCGGTCCAGGCAGGTAGGTGTTTTCAGTGGAGTAGAAGAGCTGGGACTCATCCACGTGGCTGCACAGGGCATGAGCCACACGATTGTTTCCCAGTGCACAAACAGCGCAGTAGAGCATGAGGGTGTGATAGTGGAACTTCATCAGATCCTGACGCTCCGACAGCTCCAGGATGTCGATACACCTGAGAAGTGCAGAAGAAGACCCATAGATCAGTACTGATGAGGTAGCGCTGGTTAGTACATGACATACAACATTACAAGGATGAATAGTAAAGTACCAATTAAGCAACTAACCCTAACCCTATCCATACATCTGACCTATACTCTCTCCCATACACTTTTCCATTGTGCTTAACATGTGTTGGAGCCGTTAGCTGTATATATTCCTATAAATCCTCAATTGTTTTCATTGCTTTCATTGTTGTTACTTATTTTATTGTTTATACTGTGAGACATTTTAAATAGAATTTTTTTTTCCAAAAGTATGCAAAACTTTTTTTGTTGATATCTTTGGTGGTTTGATGGGGTAGGAAATAATAAACTTTAGCTCCCTCCTACTCCTTTTTTTTTTTAACTTGTAGACAAACTTTTTTTTCTTTTTTCAGCATATGGCTTTGATGATTGAGTTTGTGCGTAATGTATGATCTACATTTTTCAAAAATAAATAAATAAATAAATAAATAAATAAATAAAAATAAATATATAAATGGTTTATTCGGAATGAAAGAGTGCAAAGTAATTAAAGATTAAGGAACTGAATTCTTCACAGGGGTTGCAATCAAAGTGAAAAAATGTGCACACTTTGAAAGAATGTGGAGGAGGTATTGGTCCAAATGTAAGTCCTTGCAATTCATTGTGTGAGCTGCTGAGAATAACTCACTAATTCCAGGAGTGTCTGCAGTGTTTTGTGTCCCTGACCTGTTCTCCTCTGGAATGTGCAGGGCCATCATGATGAGAGGTTCTGTGCACTCCACCATCCAGCCCAACCTCTCGCTCACCCTTCCCACCTCCGGGTTGAGGAAGTGATTCGGCATCCGACTCCAGATGACTGGAGTCAGCATCTGGACGTCCAGCCTGGGAGGACACTGGGGCAGCGGGTTTTTTCGCTCGCTGCGGAACATAGCTGCAGAGATGGGCATGATGTTCTGATACAGAGGAGAGAAAGAGACAGAAAGATTGAAAAAGTAGAAAATGAGACTTAAAAGAGAAGGAAAACAGTAGAGTGTGTGCTCCAACTGAAAGCATGCAAGCAATAAACAAGCACTGGAAATAAAAGGAAGAGGCTGTAAGATAGCAGGCGTAGAGACACCGCTCACAAGAGAGAGTAGCTGGAGAAGCTGAATGGAAAGAGAGCGAATGACCTTCAAAGAATATATATAGATCAGTGTATGAGCAAAAGCAGTTTCTGACCTTTAGTTTTCCCAGCTCCAGCTGCATCATGTTCTGACTGTAGGGCTGAATGAAGACGGCGGGGAACAGCTTGGTGTTGGGCTCCACCTGATTAAAAGAAAAAGAAATAAAAAAAACTCCTCCAGGCTTACAGCTCAACTCATCCAAAAACTTCAGGGCAGGGGTCACCAACCCAGTCCTCAAGGGCCCCCTGTCCTGCAGGTTTAGGTTCCAGCTCTGCTCTTTCACACCTGATCCATTTAAGGGCTTCATGCTGATTGGTTGAAGCAGATCTACCTGAACAGGGCGTGCAGGAAGATGCATGGGCCTTAACTGGGTCACGTGGGCAAGAGCAGAGCTGGAACCAAAACCTGCAGGACAGGGGGCCCTTGAGGACTGAGTTGGTGACCCCTGCTTTAGGGATAAACACACACACACACACACACACTGCGTACACCTGCCTCACCTGGTAAAACGTATTGATCTCCTTCCCGTTGGCTGTAAAGGTCATAAGACCCGTTGCCAGGTCAACCAGGCAGCCAACCACCATGTCCTCCTGGCTGAAGCGGGTCTGCTGGTTGCTGACCAGATCTCCTCCCCACACCATGTAACAGTTACTGTGCTTCATACTGAAAGAAAACAGTGACATTTTTCGTTATTCATTCACTGATTGATCTAATAGTTGGGGTCAGGAAGCCTAAAGTTCAGAGTTAGGTTTGTGATAAGAAGGCCACCAGCTACCCAAAGACACAGAAACCCTCTAATTTCCTTTAACATCTACCACTAAAGTGCCATTGATGTTCATTCAACTTTCTCTGAATAAATCCATGTTAGAAAATTCAAATAAAAAAAAATGTAATTTAAATTTAAAAATGTAAAATTTAAAAAAAAGAAATAATAAATACATTCATATTACATGTGTACTCCACAGACCATGTGTCACCATTGCAATAAATTAGATTATCTCCGTTTATGTGAACTAAAGACTGACCTGTTGAATATGTTGCCTTTGTCATCACCTACAGTTACGGTGACATTGCGCACTTTGCTCAGGTCAAAGGTCGGATCATACTGGTGGTAGTCAGGCGTGACCCAGCCAATCCAAACACCAGAAGGCTCTTGCCCAGCAAAGATCCTCACAGAATAGTAATACTGAAAATAGAAAATGACAGAAAATAAAGAAAATAAAATAACAGTAATAAAAAATAAATGATGAAATAACAGTGATAGTATAAGAACCTATCATTTGAGAAGTGAAACGTGAGAAATAGAACATTCTATAGAGTGTGTTCCAAATTGAAAATTTATCAAGAAAAAAAAAAGAAAAAATCTAGAATTATCCAGAAATACTAGAGCTGCATGGTGCTGCCAACTAAGTAAAATTCATGTCAAATATCACAGCTGTGATATGACCTGTAACGCCTGTGGACACACTGCTTCTAGATCATTTTTCATCCATCGCCTTGAATAGTGTGACGCAAATTAAATAAACCCTGTCCAGCTAGAGTGATCATTTTGATGTGTATGAGGTAAATGAGATATTAGGAGAACGTTGTATTGAGCTCACAGTGGTGGTGCTGAGGATGATCTCAGGGTCGTCTCTGTCATCGGGGACCACATCCTCCACCAAACGAGGCACGGTGGGAGGGGCGGGAGGAGGGGCAAGAGGCGTCATAGCGGCCTTCTTCGCCTTGGAGAAGAATCTGGCACCCACAGGACACAAAGTAAAAGTTACCGAGTTACTTTTGCAAAACAATAACTGTGTTAGGTGTAATCTTTTCCATGCAGTTATAAAAGGAGGCGAGAACACGGTTCTTCTTATTATGCAAAATTGCTGAGGGTTGAGTACAGTGAGAACCATGTAAACTCAGCTGACAAATGTGAACTAAGCACATAATATGATGGTTGAGTTTACAAGGTTCTCATCGCTAGGCCAACTCACCTTGTATTGGAAATTTGGAAATGACAAAAAGTTGAACAAACAAAGTAGAACCAGATTCCTCATCTCATTTTGGCTGACTGTTCATCGTGAAAGGTTCAACCACGTGTCACTGATCATTTCTTCTCTATAATGGATGTGATTTAAAATGTAGTGAAGGACAAAACTCAAGCAAAAGTGTGCTTATTACCAACTGAAGGACACAAAAAAGCTACTCAATTACAGTAACATGAGTAAATGTAATTAGTTACATTCACCTCTGTATTTATTTACCCAGTCAGTGATTGCTTTATACCAAAAGACACCACAGGAATGAGACACAGGGAAAAAAAATGTCGATGAGTCCAGCTTTCTCCAGACAGAGCATTCACTCTGCTGTTTAGCAGGCAGTTTGTAATTCACTCTTAAGTTTTAATTCCTCTCTTCCTGTGGGTGGTGCAGTGACCATACTCAACAGTAAAATCAAGCAAATCTATAGTGTCAGTTGCATGTCTGCTTTGTGACCAAGGATGATACAGTGTGTGTATTTTTATAAAGCAATCTTGCCTTGTGCAGTTTTAAGCCTACGAAAGACTTCTCCTTTCTTGAATAACAACCTGACACACATTACTCACCCTTTCTTCTTGCCCTTCTCCGACATAGTGTCCTTCTCGTTCTCTACCGAGACTTCTTTAGGAACAGATGGCTCCTTCTTCTCCTCCTCCTGCTCCTTACGGCTGGCAGACTTCTTCAGCACTTCAAACTCTGAGTCAGGCTCCACCACTACCACCTCCTCCTCCGGGATGGTAAGGGCTCGGGTGAGCGGGGTGGTGCCTGCCGTGACCTTGAAGGTCTCGTAGAACTGCACAGGCATGCTGAGTCTGAAGAACAGCATATCAGTGTTGGCGTTCTGGGAGCCGAAGGTCTTGTGGGTCAGCTTCAGGCATGGGGCACTGTCCACCGTCCCATCCACACGGGACACCTGCAAACAGGACGGTTAAACATCAGTAAATCACCTGGTACAAACTGCACGCTTGGTTCATTGGTTAATTGGACACTTAAGTGCAAGTACTGCCACTATCTAAAAGTTATTATTTCAATGAAATGAAGACAGATATGAAAATGGGGAAGAATATTTTACACTAGTTGATTGACTGTTGATTGTAACTATTGATTAGGTACCTCGATGTGGTTGTGATCAGTGGGTACAGGCACAAACTGGGGCAGGCTTTTACTGAACCACATGGTGATGTCTCGTTTCATGTTGATGGCGAAGGGTTCAAAGCCTTCCTGCAGGCCACAGATGGCGAAGTAGCGCAGGCTGCTGACATTCTGACCAAGATTGATCCTTCCTACCTGAGACAGGCCCAGAGTGCACACTGGGATGAAACCTGAGGGGGAACCATGAGGAAAGAGTAATGCAAGCAATTAGCAAAAGGTAATTTCTAAATGTTGTGTACACGTCCTGTTATTTCACACTAGTGGTGCAGTAGAAAAGGTTACAGAAAGTTTAGAGTTTATGTAATGGTAATCCAATGAAGAAAAACGGCTGTGTTCTTACCATCCCCGACTTCAATGTCCTTGAAAGCCATCTCGGACCCTGAGTCACTGATCAGCATCTCTCCATTAAGGGTGAACATGATGTTCATCTCAGTCAGGTCGATCATACAGCCGACCACATCACCAGACTGCCACTGACGACCAAACGGCTCATTGCCAATGTGCCAACGCTGGGCCTGGATTAGGTTAAATATCAAATATGAACGCATTCATGAGCACATGGTCAAAAAAGATATTCAGCAAAAAAGACATCCAGTATTAGATATGACAGATATGTTTGACTTGCCTCAGTCTTGTGGCTATTTTAACTTGCATTTGTCTCGATCAAAAAACTATGAAATTCTACTGAGCATTAACAAATCTATTTCACCTAAATAAACCTGCGTATGTGATGGTTGTTCAGCTTCTGCAAATTGATCCGTTCAGTGTTTAATAGGTACAAAGAAGTGCAGCAGAGACTTTAGGCAGATCAATATCTGTCCATCTTTCAGAAAATATTAAAAACACTGTTTTTGTGTTTGGAAAGAATCTGCTCACTGTTTATTGTCTAAGCTGATCATGATTTTTGAATAAGTTTGCTCTGATCTCAGTCTTTGACTTTATCTTGGTCTAGCCTATATCCAGTTTGTCTAAACACAAACTTTAGTTGACCTGATCTTAGCAGTGACTTCTAATGAAAAAAGGCAACCCTGCGTAGAAAGTGTGGACTAACCTTATTGCCGTTGAAGACGTAGGCAAGTTCATCTGCTCCCAGCTCGGTGTCGGCGCGGACATTAGGACGGGCCCAGCCCACTCTCATCTCACCCGTGGTCACTGCCTCAAATTCAAAGTACCACTTTCCCTGGGTGACGGCGTACGACCTCTCTGCCCTGAAGATTCGCACCTTGTCCCCACGAGTGTTCTCAAGGCCATGGCCAGCTGAATGGCAAGGGGAACAAGAGACAAGACCTGAAGATACTGCAAAATTTCTAAGTGAAGTAAAACCATTGTGACCTGTGTGTATTCTGTGTGTAGTCCTTGCATGTGAGGAGCATAATAATGACCAAAGTGACTGAAGAAACGTACTGCTTTCCTGATCTGGTGGCTCAATGTTGTAGCCATAGCCAATGAGGGTGCGGACAGCGTTGTTAACACTGTCTCGGTTGGTCTTCTTGGTTCTCTCATCCAGCAGGTTGTACGGTACCAGACGAGGGTTACGCTTATTCAAGATGTCCTGAGGAAAGGAAACAAACATAGTATCATAATCACTGAAGAGAGAAAAAAAAATTGTAAAAATTGTGTCTTTTGGTATAACTTCCTTGCTGCTGCTTGCTGCTCTACCAAAGACTTACTTGTAAAAAACACTGAAAAGGTATTCCAAAAAGCCAATACTTGTCCTCAGTTGTATTATACTGTATAACACAACTATAAATTACCTGTCTGGTGACATACAAATAGTTTGGGTGATGAAAATCAATTAGAATCATACAGACATCACAGAAAATGGAAATGAAGGACAGAGTCTTAGCCCAGTCCTTTGGTAAATGGTAAATATATGCAAAAACAGTTACCTGCACAATACTGTAGGTCCAACCTTGCCGGACCCGGTCCCTTGCCCACACGTTATGCCCATTTTCTGCCAGCTTCTCTACCAGCTGGTTCTGGTTGGGTGTCAGCTTGACATGGCTCAGGTCCAGGGGGGCAGGCTTGTATCCACTAGTCATCACATAGCTACAGGAGAGGCAGACATACACTGAGATAAACTGGGAACAGAGGGAAGACATTAAGTACAAACAGATAAAAACAGCACTGTTGCCATACGTCTTTGGTAGCTTGATCTTCTTGAGGTTCTCCTCTGCTTTCTCGTCACCCATGCCAACATGGCAACCCAGAGCCAGGAGAGTCCTACGGGATAACAGGGACACAGGCGTTAAAATCCATGCCCAACACAGCAAACTTCATGTGATCCTCCAGTTTAAATCCATCTCCAATCCTTCAGTGGAGCCTCCATCAAAACTCACTTGAGGGTTTCTCCAGACATCTGCAGGTTGTAGTTCCTCTCTGGCTCAGGGAGACTCTGGAAATCCACCAAACAGGGATGGAGCTTCTTGTTGTCATCCCTGAACTGTTGGGGAAGATAATGGTGGGTTAATGTTGCAGTGATGTAGAGGTAAATTAAACGGTGAGTAAACTGTAACCTCCTGAAACAAACATCTCTTTTAACTGTTTTTGCTGTAATCACATTTGATTTTTCAATCAAAGGTCAAGGTCAAGATACAATGGCCATAAATGCCAAAATTGTATGTGGTGAGAGTCTAGCATCTCTCTAAATACATTATTCAGAAAAAAAAAAATCATTACACTTTCCCTTGAATTCTCACTTTGTTTCCCTTCATATAACAAAAACTTATTTCAGCAAAAAGTGAGTCAAATACAACCCTGCTCTTACACCAGAGGCTTGAGATATGTTGGAAAAGAAGGTTCTGCTTCAACAGTGGGATTCTACAACAATGGGAGTGCTAAACCCAAAATACAAAGGCATATTAAAAAAATGTGAAAAGGCAACCCGTCCCAAATTTTCAGGTCAAGGAGAACAAAATTAGTATTTGGCTTTCAGTGTGCTTTAAATATTATCACTGTATTGATTATGTTCACTATAGCTGACGCTGATCCCATAGAATTAAAATTATGGTGGTTTTTAGGGAGCAGAAGGTGCTTTCAGTCTTTTGCTTCATAAAATGATAACACTTTTACATGGGCCATCATTAATAAACAAATATTTAATAATTAACCTCAAGAAATGATTTTGTTTTGTAGAATTAATATATAGCCATACGAAATAGAACCCGTATTTTACTGTGGAGCTCCAAATCTGTCTGCCAAATCGATATCCTCTATCCAGCTGCAATTCACTAACTTCTGTATTGCAATGCTGACTCCATACTCACAGTCCCATAGGTCCAGCCCTGCTCGATGCGAGTGACTGCCCACAGCTCATGGATATTCTCCGCCAGCTTCTCACGGATACGCTCCAAGTGGGGTGGCAATACAATCTGCACAACAAAGACAAGTCAGCAATTTAGTGCATATTTTGTTCATATGGTGCATACACACTTTGAGGTGTTTGTTTGCTCAGAGGGTTTTACCTGAACGGTGTCCACAGGGCATGGCGTGAAGGACGTGTGGGTCAGGGACAGGGTGGGACCCAGCAAGTTGCGGACGCCGTTAAAGTCGTGCTTGTACTCCTTGATTGGTTCAATGCGCATCCTGTCTTTGGGCAGCAAAGCCTCATAGCATGGGGCATAACCAGGCGGGGGCATGAACTTGAAATCTCCATGACGACCACCCAGAAGGAAGCGAGCCCTGACGTGACAAAAATCCAGTAAAGTCTTAGTCTTTATCTATTTGACAAAGGGCCATTTATAGACTACTCAAGTCTTTAATGGGGACTTTGCCTTGATCTCTCTAAGACTCATAATAAAAGAACATCGATTTAGTATCTCTGCCAGATCCCAGGCTAATGTTTCTGCCAGGCTCTCATCAGTCAGTTCACCATTAGCCCCTGTCAGCACTGTGAAGGATCATTAAACACAGCGGGTGTAAGCCACTGGTATTAATCCTGGGAGGACAGGTGTCCCCGAAGGTTTAGTGAGAGGATTTAAAGGGGTTGAAAGATGAATTTAAAGAAACTGAAAAAGACAATTCCTGATATAAAAATGGTCATTTATAATCTTCACAACAGCATATTTTTTTCTGAAGAAACAAGGACTATTTGTAGCCCAATTAATCACTGAAGTATAAAGTTAAGGGATTTTTTTTTTTTTTTTTTTTTTGGCATAACAGTTGGTGGGCTCCAAATTAGAATCCTTTTCATTTTAAGAGATTAAGTGACAGAGCTGCTTTAAACAAGCATAACAGCTGAGCAACTCATTTGTCATTCTCCATGTGGTAGTAACAAATATGAGAATGGTGTTATTAGTGCTAATGCACTCACTTGACTCCAGCGGAGAAGCTGATGACAGGGAAGAAGAGGCCATCCACATTGAAGTTTTCAAACATGCCCTGGACTGGGTGGCCGTTGATTCGGAAGGAGATGCTGGGCACACTGAGATCCAGACAGCAGCTGACAACATCATCAGCAGCCAAGGTGTGCTGACTCGGTGAAGCCACCTGGCGAGCGACAGTTCCTGAAGGGCAGACAGGAGAGGATGTCATAGAGAGAGGGCACAAAACATGACTGGAATATGATCAACAGATTGGGATTATCCTAATACCATCCTACCTGACCACAGATGCAGGCCATCGAAGCCATAGGAGTAGAGGTCGTCTCCCACGCCGTTGCCTCCCCAGCCCTCTCCTCCTCCAGGATAGGGGCTGTAGCCCTCGGTCAGAGCCCAGCCCACACGCAGGTGAGTGGCCTGTGCCGTCACAAAGGGCTCCACATAGTCTACCATCACCTCAAAGTACCACTTCTTATACTGTGTGGACCCCTCACATGTGCCCAGAAAGATGTTGGGCCTCACACTAAACACAAAAAAGGAAAAAAGTCAGTCATTCAGGCAACTGGTCAGGGCGACTGATGACTTCCCAAAACCTTCCCAGTATTGGCAGAAAAATATAATTTTACAGAGAAGGTGTTTTATAGAGCAGCTGCAGCCAAACTATATCAGAATTTGCCAGGTGACTGGACTTCATATGCTTTGTGTGCTTGTTTGATCTTTTTCTTTTGCTGTATGTGCCAAAATTTCTGTGGATTACATGTGATCTCTGTGGTCCTTCCCAAGATTTCTTCCATTTCTTTTCTCCTGTTGACTGTTGGGAGTTTTTTCTTGTCCACCATGAAGGTTCAAGTCAGGGCATATTGTTTTCTTTTCTATAGTCTCAAAGGGCCAGTGAAGCATTTTGAGACTGTAAAAGGGATTCAGGGCTATATATAAACTTGAACTTGAAGGGCTTAACTACCTGGTCACGTAGTTTACAATGTTGGTCTGAAGCAGGAGGTCTCGACCTGGCAGCAGGTTTTCAGTGATGAGGTTCTGATTGGACCTAACAGCCACACCGTTACACACACAAAGAGAGCGCAAGACGTCCAAGACCTGGAAAGAGGACAACAACAGAAATTGCGGATATGGTCGGAAGCTGTAAGAATCACAGTATCACATTATCTTGATCAGAGCAGACGATTTACATTTTCATTAACTCGCCTCAAAGGTTAATGGAACTCCAAAATGTATCTGCACCGTGATCTGTTTTTTAAGAGGTGATTATGATTTTAGGATGCAGTAAAATTCCAAATTACCCTCTAAAAAAGTGACTGTGAAATAGAGAAACATACCAGCCATAGCCAAATTTTGCCAGCATTTGGCTGGAAGACTCATGTTAATTTCCCACCACGTTGCTGACAGGTAGAAAACACGCACCTTGTGGTTCCGTCCATGTTTGTCCAGAAGAGAGATGATGGATTTGATGTGGTTCTCCTGGATGATGTTCAGAACCTCAGGGCTTTCAATTAGCACACAGTACAGCACCTCCAGAATACCTATATGTGAAGAGATGGAGCATGAGTGGTGGTGGAATATCGTAAATTAGATTTGCACAATACTTTTTAAAGCATTTATAATGTGATCTATAGACAAAAATACAATAAAAAATAAACCCAGTAAAATAAAAAATGTCAAAAAGTAGAGGTGTGGCAGGCTGCAGGCAGCAATTTAAAGAGCCAAATTTCCTTTGGCCTTCAGCCTAGAAGTTGGGATGGCCAGAGGACTCATGCCTAAGGATTTCACACTGCACCTCAGCTCATAACATTTTACAAACCTGCGATGCAGCTGATAGCTGGACCTAGCCAAGCCGTAAATGCATTGAGTAAAACGTGAAAATCAATTCTGGACAGTAAGCAGTGGAGGGCGAATAAACGGAGAAAGGTCCTGTACCCGAGGAGGCCTCCAGACGGTCCAGCTTGCTGACCAGCCAGTCCAGGTTGTCACAGAATAACGCACAATTAGAGCGGTTCCCTCTGATTAGAGAGGCTGTTCAGTGGAGGCACACAGACGGAAACAACAGTTACATGATGCAGCATAAACAGCATTTCATTGATATGTATTTTCAGAAGTTCAGAAAGTGATTTTCGTACCCAGCAGCTCATAAAGCAAGTTGACAATCTCCTTCCAGGACTCTGCAGCCTCCTCTCCAGCAAACTCGGAGAAGTGAGCGGCAGTGTTGTACACGTTCAGCCGGTCAATACACTCCAGAACAATGGTGATCATGCCCTGAGGGTGACAGCAGAAACAGGGTGACACAGAGCACCTGGAGCACCAGAAATGTTAAACCATGCACAAACCATTAATTAATAAGTAGTAGGTATATTTATAATTAGGTTTTTAATTAGGTTGCAAACACTTTAAATAATTGAATATAAATCATTAATAAATAATTATAAACAAGTTCTACCACAGTTTTCATACATCGATGCAGTCTCAGTACTAGGCAAGATCAAGTTACTGCTACACTCCATCTATTCAGAGAAATCTCAGATCTGGCTTGTTGCTTAGCTTACTTTACTTTATTTAATCTTGCCAAATAGCAAGCCTGCATCAATGTATGAAAACTGTTATAACTTGTATATAATTGTTTATTAATGATTTATAGTATTTACAGTCTAATTAATAACCTTATTATAAATCATTCATAAACACTTTACATGGGTAGTCTCATTGTAAAGTGGCATCCCTATAGCATTAGCATTAATTGCATGACACTCACCATAATCACCATTTAACCACATTATAAAACTACAACGTGTGTGTGAGTGTGCATTTGTGTTTGAATGTGTATGTGTGTGCGTGTTTAAAGGAAGAATCATTTAAAAAAGAAAGGGATGAAAACACCTGTCGGTGGTAATAAGATGTTTTAACACTGTCAGACATACAAGTTTGCCTTTGCATGGTTTATTTACTTCAGCGTTCAGAGCAGAGTGGAAAATCAATAGATGCTCTGAGGGTGTGAGACTGTGCCGGCTGCATGCAGATTACCTCCTCTTGAAAGAGGTTCTGCCTGTTGCGGAGGGAGCGTAGCTTGGTCTGCTTCTCCTCGTGCTCCAGTTCCTCCTCAGGAGGACGGAAGTAGAAAATGAGGTCCTGCAGAGAGAGGATCACCCCCTCCAGAGGCAAAGACAAAGTCCCAGGGGCTTTGTTCTTCGCACTCAGAGAATCCAAACCCCTGGATGGACACAAACAGATCAACAAGATTTTACTTCTATTTGCCATATTGATTTTTACTTTATTTTCTTTCAAAGTAAGATGTTTTTTTACAATTCACCTGGGATTTTTTGTCTCTGCTGGAGTTTTTCTTTCATTCTGTTTCACTTTTTATTATGTATATGTATTTGTATTATGTATTATGTAAAATGTAACCCGAGCATTGTGATATTCACATCTATTTTGACTGGAAATCAAACCAGGCAGTTATTTCTCAGGATAGATGGACATTTTCCAGTTAAACATATGCTATTGCAATTGCAATCTACAAATAAAACCCAAATTAAAACCATTATCCCATAAACCCCACTGCTCCCCCCACCCACCCACCCCAGTCACTGATATTGCTCTGTGTTCATTCTGAAGAGCAATGAGAAGAATAAAACCCAAATTATGTGATTCATTCATTCCACCATCTGCCATTGTGAGAAGCCCTGAAAGCTTCTGCTCCAACTTCTCAGCAGTGTGCTCATTTGTTTTTAGTAACCATCCTAATATCTAAAAATTAATGTGGTGATGATTTACAACGTTAAAATGCAACAAATCACACCTTTAAAGCTGAATACTAATATTGTGAAACTCTGTCATGTCTGACACACACGTGCTATATATGATTAGATGACAAAACCTATGAGACATCAGGCTCGTGCGGTGTAACTCATATGGGATGAGATAACAGATTTGCAGTCTTACTTGATGAACTGCCTGAAGAGGCCTGTGCTGCTGTAGATCATGCGGGCAGCCTGAGACTCCTCAGTCTGGGAGCGGGACACCGTCAGGGCATCGTCCATGTGGCCCTCCTGGTGTAGAATGGCCTGGAGACACAGAAGGGACAAATGTGGTATAGATCACATCAACTAATTATCCAACAATATTAACTATCACTGTTTCTTAAACTATGGGTCAAAATGTAAATTAGATTCTAGTTTTTTTTTGTTTGTTTGTTTGTTTTCTGATAGCTCATACTAGTGCATTTATCTTGTCCTGGGTCCAAAGACAAGAATCCATTTCTTATATATGTGATGGGATAAAAAGGTTTAAGAAGTCCTACTGTATCTCAAACAATTGCCAATAATGTGCAGACATCTTTGCATATTCTTTATTATTACCTATCTTTGTAATTGTTGCCTATAAAAAGAAAACAGCTTCAACCAAGCAAAGTCATCTCCCAACTGTGCTGATCATTTCCACAAAGCTCAGCTAACTAGCACAGCTTGGTTGCTATGCAAACTCCTAACCAGAACCCTGGCAGTGGTGATCTGACAGCGATCCTTTTTGTTCTGTGTTCTTTTTGGTTATTTCCACACAGGTAACTGCTTTGAGGAACACTTTTCAGTCGGACTGATGCACTTTTAACTGCTGTAGAAGATAGTACCTGTTGGCATTGTATGCTGCAACTCATACCTAATGCGATACACTGTACCAATAGTCACATTATAGGACCGTCTCTTGGGTATTACTGCTATATTACAAGATTATAAGGCGGTACCTTCCTCTTCATCGTGCCAAGGCGAGCAGCTTTGGCATCCAGGGCAGCATAGGTGAGCCACAGGCCTGTAGACACATGCTGGACGAAGCACATGGACTCTCCGTACTTTATCTCTGGTATGCCCATACCCTCAACGTCACGCTTTTGAGCCACCTCCACCTTCTCCTGCTCAGGGGAACCAGGAGGAAAGACAGGAGGGCAGAGAGGTGGATGAGGAAAGACGTAACGACAGGTATAAACGAGAGAGGCACAAGCCAGAGGATCGTGATCAAATTATGAGCAAAAGGAGACTCAAAATGTGTTTCTGACCTTTGACACACGGAAGCAGAAGGCAGACTGCTTGGTGTTGGCCTTCTCTGGGTCGACCACCAACAGGCCTCTCTCCTCATCCAGACACAGGTACCGGCCTGTGGTGATGTGGCGAACCCGGAATGACTGACCCCACTTCATGTGGCTACCACTCCAACTACAGGCAGGAAGAAGAAAAAGAAAAAAACACTCCATATAGTTCCACAAAGAGTATGTAGTTTAAGGTTATTATAGTTGACTAAAATGATACTAAAAAATAAAACTGAGTGTGAAAAAAACATTTTAGTTAAGTGAAATACAAATTAAAAACTAGACTTGACGATACTGTGTATTTACAAGACTGCTGATGTTTACTGAGACTGGAAAGACTGTGAGTCAGCTGCCTTCACAAAGTGCTGTGCTTGGATTATATTCTATATCTTATATATTATATCTTATATATTATATCTTAATATATATGTGTATATATATATACATATATATATATATATATATATATATATATATATATATATATATATATATATATATATATATATATATATATATATATATGTATGTATGTGTATATATATATATATGTATGTGTATATATATATATATATAAACTAATGAAAACTACAAAACTATGAAAACTCTGATACAGTCTCTCAGGTAAAGTGAGATAGCAAGAAACGATAAACCACTCCAATCAAAGGAGTTTGACACAGTGTTGATTTTCACACCATTTTTTAATTTAATTTTTTGTTTTTGCAAATGATTTCAGTGATTTCAAATAACACAGCTGACAGTTAAAGAGCAGCTGTCTCTTCAACTGCACAGACATTCACATCAAGGGGCTGATGAAGGAGTATGAAGTAGGAATGAAGGGCTCCTTCAGGCGATGTATGTATGTGATTGGACATAACAAAAAACTAGTTTAATAGTGACTAATTTTATAAACTTTCAGCATTTCGTTTCAGGAAGTTATTACTCATCCACTTTTTGACTGCAGCCACACCACTACTCTAATATTGTTGTGGACTACTGATCCAGTTTTCCTCCATTTTTTCTCAGCGGCTCTACAAGATCTCTTGGTCTCATGAATAGAACGAGACCTAAAATCTTTTAGCCACAATTTTTAAGCTTACATCTTTATAATATGAACTTCGTTGCCTGCGGCATGCTGAATAATATCAAACTGATGCAAGTTACATGAGGATAAGGGTGCTGGGGAAAAAGCATGAATTAAAAGTAAAACTGATTCCTGTTTTATTGGTTGCTGTTACTGGAGGCCATGGTCAACCTGTCTTTTATTTACCAACACATCACTGCTGCTGGTAATCATCTCCCTGCAGTGATTTTAAATTTATTTCATATATTCATCAGTATTAAAATGAAGAAAAATTATGCTCAATGTTGCTGTGGTAAATAATCCAAAAAGTCTATACAGTCTCAGAAGTAAAGTGAGATAGCAAGAATCAATAAACCAAGCTAAACACAGGAGCTTGAGCATGGGGCTCGACTTGAATATTTCAACACCTCAAAATCAACACTGACTAACTAAAAAAAGCAATGAGCATTTTCATCATTACTTTAGTGACAATATTAACACCATCACCAGGAGACCATCACCTGATTCTCAGAGGCTCCAGCCTCCACAGTGATCGGGCCTGACTGCACACAGCACCGCCTTCATAATGAGCCATCCTGTGGAGAAAGGCAGACGCACAGTTTGAATCATACAGCAGCTCAGTGACAGGATGTTTTACAGCTCTGAGCTCCTCTTTCTCTCACCTGCGCTTTTCCTCGCCCTCTTCTGGAGTAGCGATGGCCAGACACTCGTCCATGTGGCCATGGAACAACCTGAGAACGTGACCTCCTGTCAGATACCCTGAGAGGGGGAACACACAAGATGATAAGTGTGTGTGTGTGTGTGTGTGTGTGTGTGTGTGTGAAAGAGAGAGAGAGAGAGAGAGGGAGAGAGAAAGAGAGAGGGAGAGAGAGAGAGAGAGAGCAAGAGGAGAGAGAGTTGTGAGTGTGTTTGTAGGGGTGCACAACCGTTAAAAGCCGCAATATAATGATAATGAAATAAATATTTCATTCATGCAACCATGGGTTTAAATTTTTGTTTAAAGTAAAGTAAAACATACTTCAGTAAAATAAATAAATAAATAAAAGTATCCATTCTGCATTGTGTTAAATTATTGACGGATTAACTTGCAGCAAGTATTTTAATGCTATATCGATGGGGCAATAAAATACCAGATGCAGTGTAATAGATACAAATACAAAGTTTTGTGTTTCCTGAAACATAAATCCTTCTAGAAAAGGGACTGGCTTGAATGCAAACAAATTAGAAATTTAATTAATTAAGTGCAAATAATGTAATTAATATAATTAATGAATAATATTACATATGATAATTAGTGAATAATATCACATAATGGACCGCAGATGAAATTATGATGTGCAAGTCAATAAATAAAATAAAATACAATAAATTAAAATAAAATAAATAAAATAAAAATAAAAATAAAATATAAAATATCGTGACTCATTTGTCTGCTCCAAGATACTGTAATTTTTTTTTTTTTTTTTTTTTTTTTTGGTATTGTGATCCATTTAATTTTGATTTATCATCCCATCCCTAATAGCTGGTTCAGGTAGATCTGTGTTACTACCATATTCTGTTGGATGGTCTAAACATTAACAATGCATCATATTTTATGAGCTTATTGTATGTTTTGCATGTAAAACTCCAGCTGTTAGATAAATGCAATAGAGTAAAAAAAAAAATGCAAAATGTCCTGATGAAATGTATTGGAATAAAAGTTTAGTCTCACAAAATGGAAATAACACTTAAAAGTAAACTGTAAAATTGTACTCAACCACACAATTTGAGTAATTAACCGTTTGTTACGTTTGCTTTCTGTGTACAGTATGGGTGGTTTTACAGTGAATTGTGAGTGCATCAGGTTTGTACCCTCAGCCAGTTCACACCCAGAGCAAACGGGATTCATGTTCCATAGAGTCTGCATGAAGGAGGCGTCCACCATCAGATCTCCACTGGCGTACGACAAGTGCTGAAGACAGAGACAGAGACACAGGACAAGAGGACGGGGGGGAACAGGGAGGTTAGCTCAATCCACACCCGATCCCACAATCCCAATCTGCTTAACAGGAAAATATGAGGGAGGGCTCAGAGTCTCACCAGGTATCTCTCAGATGACACGCTGACCAGGATGAGGTCATCTCCCACCCTGACCTTTTCACCTTCTGACCTCTGCTTGGATGCTGGATGGATGGTCCACCAACATGCCTCACCTGCAAGATGTCAGCCACCAGTAGGGAAAGGAAGAAGAAGAAGAAGAAGAAGAAGAAGAAGAAGAAGAAGAAGAAGAAGAAGCACCTGTGATTTTGCCCTCTGAACCATTATAAAAAATAGACATTTTGGTTTATGTTAAGTATTTAAGTGTTCAGATGTTTTTTGTTTTTTTTTGTTTGTTTTTTTGTACAACATAATCTCTAATTTTTTAAATTATAGTGAACTTCAGCGATTCCTCATTTTACTGAGGGCCCTCTGGAAACCCCTCATGGTCACCTGGCAGTGCCTAGACTCCAGTTTGAAAACCACTGGTCTGAGGACAGCCACTTGTCCTGTCAAAGTCTCCTTGTGCAAGGCACTATCTGCTCCCTGTCCGCTCCACCTGTAAGCTGCAATAATATATTTGGACGGGCCATTTCTCAACCAAATTACCAAGTGCTGTAAAATAAATGATTTATATAAGCGAAGATTTGCACTGCTGACTCCATTAATGTGCGTAGTTTGTTAAAAACCAACTCCGCAAAATACAGAACTCTCAAATAAAACAATCAGCAACACAACCGCACACCATAATAACATTAAAAACAAATTATGAGGTAAATGCGCTTTGAGTGAAATGAGCTTTTACCTGTAGAATCCTCTTGCAACCCGACGTCAAAGGCCAGCTTGTCTGTGAGCGACCGAGACGTGGTCAAACAGCTGAGGTACTGCGGAGAGAGTGGATTATTATTAGGAGATTTCCAGACATCTACTTCCCATTTCAATCTGCTGTCCAACTCACTGCTACAACCCCTGGTAAATGTTTGGCTGAGTCACACTGAAAACATTGGCATTAATCCACCCTGTGCTGAGTCAGAAAAAGAAAACATCTGTGAATGCAAAATAATTAAGATAACTTGTGAAATCCTGAATCCACCTAATGAACAATGCCTTTTTTTAAAACAATGAATAACACCGACTATGTGCTGGCATATTATCTGATAGCAGGAGGGTGAAGGCCGGTCTCACCATGCCCGAGTGGTTGTGCCTCAGCAGGATGGCGTGGCCGTACAGGAGGGTGCGATGGCCTCCGCCTTGGGATGACTAGAGAGGGAGAGACAACAGGGCTAACAAACTGAAGCAATGCTGCACACCCTTCATGTCATCAGACGGAGCACAGAACAAGGACAGGAGGTTGAGAGGGAGAAACAAACACCCAGTCCCCCCCCCCCCCTTCATCTGAATGGAAAGCTAAGGAGGGTTTTCAGGTGATGTACCACACCCTCTGGCAGCCATATTGGAGGTCCATCACTCTCGGGTTGGTTAACGCTACGGTGACCAGACGTCTCCGGTTTCCGGGGACACTCCCCGTTTTGGATGACCTGTCCCCGGCAAAAACTGCCTCCGGAAATGTCCCCGATTTAAGCGTATTATGAATGGTACGTCTCGTTGAGCGCAGGAAGCCCGAGCGAGCAGAACACACTCGCCACGCCTTTTTTTTTTTTTTTTTGGCTTGTATTATTGTCACTGAAGTTAATTTCCATCAGGCATAGTTACAGCCGCTAACCAGGACCACATAAGTCATCATGCAAGGGACAAGGTTTTTACTGTATCAACAGCATAGATAGATAGATAGATAGATAGATATACTTTATTGATCCCAACCAGGGAAATTCATATCAGCCTATAGAGATGCTGATTCATCTTTTATTTTGAACTATAGCTAATTATTGAACCAATGAAGGGCCACGTTGTTGCTTTTTATACTGTAGTTTATTTTGATCAGATGATCAGAATAATATGTAAAATATGCATTCTTGGTACATGCTGTTTTTTTTTTTTGTTTTTTTTTTTTGCTGGTCTATTTGGTTGAAATAAATGAAACTAAAATTGTCCCCGTTTCTTTATTTCATGACTATAACTTATTTTATTTTATTTTTTTTTTTTAACCTCAAAGCTTGAAATGTCCCCGGATTTCATTTGATAAATCTGGTCACCTTAGTTAACGCTGGCTATGAACAGCTGATTGTGTTTGTAAATGTAGAACTTGGTTGTGACATTAGAATAAACTACAATAGAAATAGAATAATTATTAATTAATAATAATTATTGTGTGTTTAATGCTAAGCCAGATAGTGTGTGTTAGCAAAATATTGTTTGCTAGTCTGTTGCTAGCAAACAAAAAAATATTCATAGCCACTGCTTTCTTCACTAACATTGTAAAAACTAGTTGGGGTTGCTTTGCTAAATTCGCCTGAAAGCTGCTTTGCTGTCGCTATAGGAACAACACAAGATAGTTTTGTGTGCTACAGGAGCCTAAATCTGGGAACAAACTGAAAAAGAGTCTGTTTGCTCGAACATAACATTCAAGAAGTGACCTACACCTACACACCAGCAAAACCTTTCCCAGCACACACCATCTTTCCATTTCTATTCTGGCTGTTCTGCATTATTTATCTATATGTAGTGTTTGCTAGCTCTCCACTGGACCTCCATGATGGCAGCAACTGTGACTCCTAAGAGATTTGTGATGCAATAAACCTGTGCATGTGGTATGAAGAGTTTAGTCACCATTTGAAATAAAAATAAATAAATAAATAAATAAAAAACACCACCACTAAAACAAAATTGACAGCACAATATGACAAACCATGGTAGCCCTGTCATGAGGAACAGTGCGTCCTGTGGACAAAGTGGTAACAGAATGGCTCCTACATGACTCAGAAATATCGAACAATGACCACAGTTCTTTTGTTTTGTTTTTGTTTTTTCTTCAAAACAGATACACCAGTATGGAGTAAGATTTTGCACAACGGGAGGAGGAAGAATCAATTCATATGCAAATGCGAGGAAACTAACAACATGAGCAACATCAGTGGTAAAAATATGGTTTATTAAGGGACTGAATTTAGGCGACTTCCACAAATCATAACCCACATGGACCACAGCATGGAACAGCAGTAATACAACGCACAGAGTTGGACACAATGCGAAACAAACTAATCTAATCTAATCACTACAGATTACAGAGACACAAGCACACCGACGTTGACGCCGTCCTACCTTTTCTCAACATCCAGCGAGGATGCAACAAGGAAACAAAATGACTGTTGTAGTTATGGACAGATTGGCCTTAACAACCACTTAGTCCTACTGACAGGATGATGATGATAAGGCTACAGGTCTCTGGGGTTAAGCTCACCTAATCCACTGGGATGAGTCAATTGGTCAGGAGCAGGTATGTCAAGAGGTGGCACCAGCCCATTAGCCCTAGACTGCATTAGCACTGGGCTCAGCTGAGACAGGTGGGGTGTGTGTGTGTGTGTGTATTCCAAAATGTGTGTGTTCATAGCTCTTGGGGTGTCAGGTTTCCCCATCCTCCTAATGCCCTACCCTGACACAGGCAGGCAGACGGGACTCTCCGCTGGGCTGCATGCCATGCTATTCTCATCCTCCTGCAGCCTGCCACTGCTGAAAGGCCAGGCTCTCTCTCCCCTCCTGGATCCTCCTGCTCCACGTCAGAGACCAGGATCCGCACAGACCAGCCTTATTAATGCAGATGATGAAATGCTGCTAACAGCCCAGCTCTCTGGGATGTGCGCTGCCCAATGGGAACCCCTATAATTAATGTCTGTAGATCCTAACAATGCTTTCTTGATCCTAATCCCGGACTGCTTTGTGTGAATACAGGAAAAATCTGTTATGAATCATCAATCTGTGATGGTAAATATATTTCTGGAATTATTCTGGGCTGAAATGTTGTGATTTTTTTTTTTTTTTTTTAATGTTGTACCCATTTTCCCTCAACCTGCCTCCTCTAAGCTACTTCTATTTCTGTTATTTATTTCATATATTTCCAAAAATGCCTTTTGACAACCCCCAGAGAATTAGGATAAGCTTGCCTTATATAGCTGTGGATTACACATGTCTGTGGAGACAATGATAGCAATACCACACTAAGAGCAAGAGTGAGTGAGAGTTTGTCCAAGCTGAGAAAATTTGAGCTGTACCCTTTAATCAGAACTCAGCATTGTCCTGTGGCTGTGATGCCTTCAGGTCTACTGAAGTTACTCAGTAGAGAAATTGGTCTGTGTGCCTCTTATATGATAGACTTCTCCCTGTTTGATTGTTGAATGTTGCTGAAAAATGGCAAGTTTGGAAAGGAAGCCTCACAACTGTGAGTGACTGCCACCAAAACCTGACATCCACTGTGCAGGATTTAAAAACCTAAATATGTATTTGTAAACTCCACTGCAGCTGCACTGTAAATATCTCAATGCGGCTTTGGAGTCATCGTCTTGGCCAGTTAATGGTATAATAAAAATACACCACTAAACATAAATATCAACCTAAAAATTCCAGGATCATCACTAAAAGCTGTTTTAGGGCTTTTTTTTTTTTTTTTTTTTTAACTCTAAAAGAAGCAAGTTAGTGGATGCCTTGTGTCAGGTTTGGGGCGGTGTGAGGCAAAACATGAAAGGGAAATGGAAATAAGGTTGAGATGATAAAATAACACTGAAGGAGGACGTGGGTTTCAACCAAATGAACAATGTCACACACGATAAAGTAATACGCCGTTATGTTAGGGATGTGTAGGTAAACGGGTGGGTGATATTTGTGCATGAGATGATATGGACTGTGAAACATCGGTATCACAGGCAAATTAATGTGCAAACAAATTATAACACCGCAGCTCCCCAATTAATGTTGTGTAACACTGTGTGCTTGAACTTCTTTAACACTCAAGGTAGATCTATTATTGTGGAAAAAGTTTGATTTAAATAAAAACTCTGCAACCTTCAGTGTAACTCTGCCTTTATTACAAAACAGCACATAAATGGCTTTTAATTACAGCCTTAATTAATTAATTTTGCAAGTATAAGCTTTAACAGCAACTATGCAGATATTGCATGGATAAAGGGCAGCTTACTGCAAAGGGTGGCTCTAAAGATGATGTGTTTGTCTGCTTGGAGACCGAGCTGGGATATCAGCAGCGACATAAGGTTAAAAATGAATGACAGGTGAATTGGGCGCTCACCGCCTCAGAGGTGAGGAGTAAACGGGTACAAAACAAGACGTGTGAATGGCACAACGCTATTTGGTTTTAGTAGTACACCTAGTGGGCAAGAGCGCGGGGGCGAGGACAGATGCCTGGCTGGCTGGGTGTGGGACACATGTTACAAGAAATAAGATATGTTAGGTGTTAAGAGACATACCCATTTGTCCAAATCGACTGCCTGCTTGGCAGAGAGTGAGGAGGAAAGGGAAGGGGAGGGGAGTGTCAGAGAAAAAACCAACAGTGACACCAACATGAAACAGAAACTTCAACAAAGTCAAAGGAAAAGAAAAAGTTGCACATACACGGCGCTCACATAGGCTTAACAATCATCATGTGTGGTGCTAATAAAGCACTGCAGGGACAGACCTGCAGTGTGTCAGATAATTATTATTATTTACATTAATCATTTTTTATTGTGGATTGTACATCGATCTTCGACATGTAATGGCGTGTTCAGACAGGACGCAATAACGCAAATTCGCGCCTCAAGTTTACATTAAAAGTCAATGCAAAGACGCGATTACACGCGTCTTTGCAGGCCGGGCGACACGTTGGATGCGATGTGTCCAACGTGTCATCGTGCAAGTTGAAAAATTTCAACTTTTGACGCAATTCACTTTGGGGGAATTTCAGGCCATCTTAAAAGATCAGGAAACCAGTTCTCTCGGGCAACGTACTTGTTTTTCAAATTGAATTAGTGCTGAAACGTTTTAATTTATTTTGACCTGTCATGTGTTCTTGAGTTTATGTTGTAAGTAATTTGTGTTGCTGGCTGTAGTGTGTGACTGCTGTTGGTTTGTTGTTGTTGTATTTATTGTTGTAACATTGTTTATGCTGCCCTCGTGGCCACGTCACTCTTGAAAAAGAGATTTTAATCTCAATGAGTCTTTTTACCTGGTTAAATAAAGGATATTGATTGATTGATTGATTGATTGATTGATTGATTGAATATTGCGTGATGCTTTGATGCGATAGCCAATCAGTGTTGATATTCTCCCTACGTCACCTATGTCAAGAACCGCCAAAGGAAATCGAAAAATGGAGGACAAGATTATTGTTGCCGTGTGCGGGCTGCCGGAGCTGTACGACACGACCTGTGTCCTGTACAAGTTTTGTGAATATGTGTCCGTTGCTTATGCAGCTATTGGATGTAATTTACTATTAACCATGCTAGCGGTAACGTTAACCCGGCATATCTGTCTCGCTACGTGTGTGCGTCTTTTCAGTGGATGTGTGTCACCGCAGATGGAAAAGTCTGCGGGACACCTACATCAGGGAGAGAAAGAAGGAGGGAGAGAGGAGGAGAGAAAGAAGGAGGGAGAGAGGAGGAGCGGATCAGCGGCAGGGTCAGGGAAGAGGTGGAGGTACAGGCGGTCCTGTCGTTTCTCGACCCCTTCGTTACCCCGAGGGAAACCAGCAGCAACATGGCTCGGGGGGTCGAGGACGACGGGACCGCGGAGTCCTCACATGCCTCTTTTCCACCAAAAAGAACCTGGTGCTAGTTCGGTGCTGGTGCTAGAGCCGGTGCTTAACTGGTGCCAACAAAGAACCGGTTTGCTTTTCCACCGGCCAACAGCCAAGCGGAGCCAAGTCAGAGCCACGTCATGACGTCATCGTAAAACGTGATCACGTGGGTGTGCGAGACGCTCGCTCGGAATCACAGTAACAAACATGGATGACCCACCGTAGCCATGCAAATACTGCTCGTGTCTTTACAAGCCTATATTGTGGTCCAGAGGTGAAAAACGCAATTATCGCCGGCTACCCGTCGTATTCGTGGTCGGAACAAACAGTGAGTATGTTTAGCTTTACGTTTATAGCGTTCACTGTTCCCGTTTGAGTCTGTAACCCCGCCATCCAAAGACGTGGTGGGTCGCGTCATCGGTTCTTTCTCTGGCTCCTGTTCAGCCCCTGCTCGCCGTTGGTGCTTGCTTGGAACCGGTTTAAAACCAGTGTGGCCGGTGCTTGGGCGGTGGAAAAACAAAGAACTGGTGCTAAGTCAGGCACCGGTCAGAACCAGCCCTGGAACCGGTTTGGTGGAAAAGGGGTATCAGAGTGGAGGAGCAGGGCCACTCCAGGTGGAGCAGGAGCAGGTAGAGGCAGCAGCTGCAGGGCCGTCACGGGCTGAACTCGGGGATACATACAGCATTATTTCTATTTAAATCCAGATACGACGGCGTTTAGCTTTCCAACGTGCTTCAGACTTCCACAGCAGGTACAGCGCAGCGACGGTGGTTATCTCAGCCATAGCTGATAGAGAAAGAAATAGCGGGAAGAAATGTTTTTCCCAGGAAAAAATGGGCGGGTTCACATCAACGCGTCCATCGCGCAATAGACGCGATTGAGGAAATAAATGATTCCATGGTCACGCGACGCGTTATGTGCGATTAAATAGCGTTCATCGTGTCCTGTCTGAACACGCACAGAAAGTACCGTACTTCACCAATTAATCGCCCGGCCACAAATAGCCGCCTGGTTCTTATAAACGCCTGGGGTCTGCACCCATTTTGCGTATTAAACGCCCACCCGAATAACCGCCGGGGCGATTATTTGCATCATATTGAGGTAAACCCAAAATAAGGCTACTCACCTTATTTTTGCAGAAGTAAACAGTTAGCCGCACAATAACTGTGCGGCCCTTCCGTTTTCTGTCAAAATAAGAGCGCTAGCTAACGTTAGAAAAAAGGGTGTACCGTAATATTAAATCGACCGACTGTAAATATGTTGGACAGTAACTGTCATCACAGTAATGGCCTGGTGCAGGTCTGTGCAAAAATAAATAAAGGTCTGCAGCGAATAGCCGCCTGGTTCTTTTAAACGCCTGGGGTCCAAGTTGAATTTGCGTATTAAACGCCCGGGCGATTAATTGGGGAAATACGGTAGTCGTTACTGCCGTTTGACTTTACACTGTGTGTATTTTGGCTGTTTCTGTATTATGTTCAGTTCGAAGCATTGCTGTTGTAAAAGTCACATGCAGTTCCAAGAAATAAACTGTTGTACTTGTCTTATTGTGATGTGGTTTATTTTATTTGGTGAGATCAAAGACAGATTGGCTGGATAATAAATGTGTATTCTGCTCTATTCTATGAGTGGTAATGACATTTAACCTGTTTAATAAAAGGGATAGGAAAAGACAGGACAGGGAAACAATATACAAGGAAAGGCAGATTTGTCAACATACATAAATACTGTGTGTCAAATCTATTTACATCAACAAACTCCATTTATAAGCCATATTTTGTGAATTTATGGCATTTTGTATATAAAAAAAAGGGCACTGGTCATATAAAAGGGATGTTTTTCAAAGAATTGCGTCCTTGAGGAAATCGTGACGGTGAGAAGGACAGGGGGTAGGAGTGGTAAAAATAAAAAACACCATCAAAGAAATAAAAGATTAATTTCAATGCAGCAGAAAAAGACAGAGGAAATTTCTGTATAAACACAATGTTTATGTCTGTAACCTTTTCCATTTCTATGCAATATTTCACGACAGCACCTCCTCCAACTCTCATCTCTCCACCATAAACATGTAACATCTCTACCCTGAACCCACGCTCCAAATCACGTGTTTCTTTCCCCCCAATTTCGGACTCCTACCTCAGTCAAATCCACCGTGTTGGCCAGCATCTCTTGCAGAGCACGGACCGACAGAGACTGCTCCAGGATGAAGGCACATATGGCCAGGTCTGGGGGCACATTCTGCGAGACACAAGCACATCACAAGTGTTTAAAAAAAAAAAAAAAAAAAAAAACGTCCGGCCCCAAGGTGAAATAAAAGACGAATGGGTGTGAGTGCAGTTGCAGCGTCTCACCTGGGCGTTGGATGTGGTTTCCAGGAAGCAGAGACGGTTCCCGAAGCCCTCGCAGGACAGACACAGCTTGATCTGCTCCTTCAGGACGGAGGCGGTGCACTGCAGAACCACCTGGTCATCCTGCAACCAACACGGGAATACAGACACACAGTTAGGAGAACATTTCACTGATTCTTGGGAATTTGGATAAATCATGTCCCACTAAGAAAAATGCTATTTCTGCTGGAAATGTACAACATTTTAATGAATAAAAAGAATCAAGGGCATAATCAGGGGGTCCTTTGCACATTTGTAAGGTTCTTTTATAGGTTTATTTTAAATTTTTATCAATTTAATGATTATATGTTGGCCCATGGCCTACAAAACCAGTTGTCCTCGGACAGGAGATAATCATTTCAACTTGATTAAAACAACAAAAAGCAATAATTTCATTGAATAATATCTTTACCACATGAAAGAGTACATCATAATATGTATTAAAAACTACAAACAATGGGTTTTGAACAATATTTACTATTATTTTGTGGTTGCTCAAAATGTGGCCCACATATTCGTCACCACCGTCAGATATTTATTTAAAAAATAATAATAAAAAAACTACAAGGTCAACTACATTCCTGAGGATCCCTTTTCAAACCTTCAGCTCTACTGCATGCTTCAAGACCGCTCAGGCTCCTGGAAGTTTTCTATTTTCTCTTAAATCTCTTCATATTTTTGGACACTGCTACTGTCACAACCATAACATGTCAACACCGTCACTTCTGTATAAAAAAATATTAGATTAGATTATGGAATAAATGTATACTTATTAAGAAGAGGAGAGCAACAGGGCGAAAACAAGCTGGCTAATCCAAATAGTTAAATAAAGTTGTTAAGCAAGAAGCCATTGACTTGAGTGGTATAAATTTTGGAATTGTATGTTGGCATGAGGCCATTGTCACCACCGTCAGAGGCAGTTATATTGGTTTTAAATGAATATGCTTACAATATGTTTCTTTGGTGCTGCTGAATTATTAAAGTATTAGTTTCTTTTAATACAAAAATATGTTGTTCAAATAAAAAAAAAAAAAAAAACATTACGGTGACGGTGTTGACAAAAACAAAGTAATAACTGGAAAAACCTATTTTATGAAAAAAATGCAAAATGAGGAGGTTGCACCGGTACATTGCTGAACAGCCAAGACCTTGGCCTATAATGATATACCTTCAGATTTTGTAATTTAACTCACTTTTTTTTTTTTTTTTTTTTTTTCAAAATTAAAATCTGTTTTATCCAAATTCCCAAGAATCAGTGATTTATTCCCTGACCCCTCACTGCCTGGCACACTGTTTTATGCTCCATGACTCTTAGTTTGTACTTTAACCTGGCTTTTATTTCTCTTATGTCTTAAATTTGCTGTTGATCCTCCCTGCTCTGCTTCCTTATTTCATTCATTTGTAATCACCTTGTTTTGCAAAGCACTCCGGTGCACATAGCTTGTATGATTTTAAAGTGTTATATGAATAAAGTTGACTTCACTTGACATTTGGCTGGCACAATATCGGGTTACACTTTATACACCCTAGGTACACCCTAACCCCACCCCCATTAAGCAGTTATAAATGGTGTGTCAACGATTAGCAAATGCTTTCAAACGCACTATAACATAAAGGTAAGCACATGTAAAGCTAACTTAAATATATAGTATGTTGGATAATGTTTTTATTGAGCATTTGCCACAATATCATATACTCACAAAGCAAAATACCTCTAAATACCCCCCAAGCCCCACCCTATACCCCTATACACAGTGACAGGTCTGGGTCATAGAGCTCCCATTATTTTATTATTTATTTATTATAAATTAATTATTTTACAATTTTTTGAGACAGTTGTTTGGCATGCTCTCTAAAACTGTGACTATATGTTAATAACTGTTAATATCCTTGCTTACTACGATGTTATAGAGTGTTCGCATTTTTAAGTGTTTATACCCACCATTTATAAATGCCTGATGGGGCAAGAGGATTAAAATAAAGTGTGACTCAATATTGTTTAAATCTATGACATTTAATTCATAAGAACTGCATTGTAGGAAGAAACCTAGATATGACTGTTTTGTATGTTCACTTTAATCCTTGTAATTGCAGACCACACTCTCCATCTTTTGTGTGCAATTCAAGGACGTTGTGCGAATCTCCCATTGTTGCCTTCTGATGCCATGTAAACCACAGCTTGCCTGACATGATCTGAAGTTAGCCTCCCTTTTCTTTTTGCTATTAATAGGCCCTGCGTCGTTTAACACTATAAAGAACTGCACTGAGCCCTTGCTGTGCACCTCCCTCCCTGCTCAAATAAATCCCATGAAGTCCAACCCTCATTTACAGACTTTTCTCTGACTTAGAAAACCTGTATGTTTACAAAAGGCATTTCCTGTAAGCCATATTTCCATTGTGAGGTAATGCAAGAATTCAGTGTTTATGTGCAACCAGGAAACTGAAGAGCTAATAGGGCCAGGTGACAAGGCTGCAAGCACCTCCTCCCAATAGGGGGTGACACTACGGACGCAGTCGACTTGAATCCACAGGCAAAACACTAACAGACAGTAATTTGTGGCTCCTCGTCAATGCCAGCCCCGTCTCAGAGGCCGGTGTAAATACAGCGATAAACACCCCCTCCCCTGTGAACCCACACCTGACACTCAGCATTCTCAGCTGCTCCCTCCACTCAGTCATTATGCAAGCAGATCCATCACTTAACCTAACTAATATTCCTCTCTACAGCTCGGGACAGATTCTTTACTTTTTTCCCTCCTCTAGCCTCACAGCTAATTAATCATTCTGTCCTCTTGTCATTTGGCCTGATCGCCGCCTCGTCCCGGCGCGGTAGTACTATTCTGCGCGGCGAGCGTTGTCATGATTTAGTGTTTTGGATGAGTGGCAGGTCCTGCGATGATGAGAGCGGGACAGGAGTTCACGAACGTGTTGCGGCGCGAAGCGGGAGCGTGGAAAGTGATGCGGATCGGTGACCTCATAACATCCCATCGTCTCTACAGCCAGAGGCCTCTACTGTTTCTTTGGCTCAGGAGTGTCCCCTCTTCCTTTTGGTCTGGGCTATCATCTATCTCTCCTCAGCCTAGAAATGTCTCCTCTGTCCTGTCCTCGTGTTCCCTGCTTTGCTCCGTCCAGAAAGTGGAGCAGCGTGCCCTCTCTCCTTCACTTCAGACACGAGCAGCACCGCTCACCATGCGTGGCTCAGCTGTTACTAAAACGCTGAAAACTTCATGGTGAAAAACAATGAGTCACCGAAGCGTAACACAAACAAAACAGGTCGTCTTCATAAACAGAATCAAAGCAACCGGTGCGATATATTATCTCCCTCACACGAAGCATCCCTGCAGAGAAGTCATGAGGTAAAAGAAAGAGCTGAACCGGGTGGATGAGGGTAAACTGGGCTAAAGGAGGGGCACGATTTGAGGACAGTGCATTCAGACTCTCACAGCAGTCCCCGATAAGGAGATAGGGCTGCATTTCTGAGCAGCTAAAAGCAGACGAGTGAAGAAGCCAAGTGACTCATTGCTCCAAGACAAGAAGTGCGATCGGATGACTCCTGCTGCCCATAGATGACAGCGGTCATAGCGCTATACAGCACTCCTGCCTCGCGGCTTCTGTCCATTTCTACGCCCACAGTCTCTCACTGCAGGCTCTCTGTGCTTCAGCGGCTCTGACTCTCGTGGTGCCATCAGACGGACAAAGATGAGCGATCTGGCCTCAAAAATGAAAGTCACCTCACTGTGAGAGAGCAAACATTTTACACAACCATTTTCCTTAACCTTGTTGAGGAAAATGCTGCTACCAAAAACCAATGAACCACTTTTAACGAATTAGACAGTTGACAGAAAGTTAATCAATTACAATTTTGACAAGTTTGTTTTAAGATAAGATAAGATATTCCTTTATTAGTCCTTTATTATTCCTTTATTATTTCACGCATTACAGCAGCAAAGTGGATAGCAAAATATGAAGCATAATTTAGATTAGAAACAGTATAAACAGATAATAAATAGCAAAAAGCAATATAAACATTATAAACAAGGAATATAGAAAAAAATAGAAATATGAACAATTTAAACAACAGAAGAAGATAACCTAATTTTTTGATCACTTATCAAGTAAAAACTACTTGCTAATTATAACTTCGCTAAAATCACAAATATGTTCAGATTTGCTCAACTTTCTCTGTTCATATCACTATAAAATTAATACTTAAAATTAATGTTTTTGTTTGTTTGTTTGTTTGTTTTGGCTGCTGGTCAGACTAAGACAATAACTTCTGGCTCTGCTAACTTCCCATGAGCATTTGTTATTATTTAAGTTATTCATCAATGCACTGAAAAAAAAATAATCAATAGAATAAATAACAATGAAAACAATCCTTCAGTGCAGCCCTTATATAGAGTCATAGCAATAATTCCATTGAGTATTTCAGAACATGGTGGACAGCAAACCACAAATAGTGACTGCAGTTGTAAGCAGGGCGGGAAACAAACTGTTTCATCCTCCCTGCTCCACATGACACATTCCACTTTAAGGCCTTAACCAGTATATCTTTCAGCAAAGAGGAGGAGCTCCAGGGAATGGCTGGTTACCTGCCAGCGTGTCTGCTGGAGCAGACAAACCTACAGGCTGCAGGCAGCATTTCCTCGCTGTTGTTTTGGCTGGTGGCTGCAGCTGATATTCCACCCTCAAGGTAAGAGCAGACTTATAATAGTGCTCTGTCAAGTGCTGCAGCCACTGAGCTGTGTCCTTCCAAAGAGTCATGCTGTGGGAGTCTCATCCAACACAGCCATGTGAAAAGCTGACTGAAACACCACGCAAACTCCTGGGCTTAACTCACCCTCATATTAATAGAGGCAGGTTTCAGGATGTGCGCCTCACACTTTATCTTAAGCCAAGTACAACCACTGATAATGTGTTAATCTCACTTGTGCGCATCTGGCTGCTCTAACCTAAACAGGTAAATGTGTTGCGGTGGGCTGAAGGATGTGACGGGCATCGTAGACGTGACCCACTGAACTCGTACGTGGGCATCGGGCAGATATATCAGTGTAACGCACTTAATACCTCATCGAGAGGGAGGGTGTAGGGTTACAGCCAAGCCATGTTTGGAGCTTGCGGTTGAAGCATCCGGGGCATGTGGATGTTCGTGGTCACACAGAGAGGAACAGACAATTGGCTATAAACTGACAGACAACTAAACAAACAAACAAGCGCACACAAATAGAGCAGCGTGATACAAAGCAGACGTAGGCACATAGCGTCTGAAAGCAGACACCTTTGTATGTTTTCCAGGACCGGTCTGATTGGGCAGAGGCTAGCCAGGGTTCCCCATCCCAGCAGGGACGCTCTCTGGCCCAGACGGGAAGTTTCATGGCAGCAAATGGATGGAAAGGGTGACAAGACAGAGGCCACCTTGTCTCTGATGCCTCTGATGCTCTTCCAAACACAAAGAGTTGGACAGGAAAGGCTGTGAGTTGTAATGGCGACAGATCCTGCTGCGGGCTACAGATTGGGTTTGATTGTTTGGTTTGGCTTCTGCCAATGACAATTCAGTGTATGAAGGCTATTCCCAACCTCAAGAGAGTGGATTATCTGATGATCTGGGCTTTGGGTTTGGTTCATTTTCAACATGAACTCGGGCAGGGAGGGAGGGAAAGCCCGGAGCCAAATACTGATAAAAGTGTATCTGTGTCGCCGGCTACTTTAGCAGGTAATCAGACGTCCTTCAGAAGTCCTACATTCTGCTTTATAAATTACATTTGACTGGCAAAGAAGTGAATGTTGGCTGGTGCCTTTGTACTTTCAGCCACTGTGGCCAGTGGACAAAAAATAGCATCTTGGCTCAATGGCATTGCAGAGTTCTACAATAAACCAACATGAGGTTTTAAGAACTGACATTATGCCTTTCTGCTAATCGACAGATTCACTTCATTTCTGTACAGACTGCAAACAATAAGTGGTAGATGTTCTCTTGGTAGAAAAAACAAACAAACAAAATGATAATGATGTTTTATTTTTAAAACAATAAAGATTTTTTATGGGGGGGCAAACAAATTGGTCAAGAGAACAGTTACCTCTACCACTAAAGATTAGATAGATAGATAGATAGATAGATAGATAGATAGATAGATAGATAGATAGATAGATAGGTATACTTTATTGATCCCAGATTGGGAAATTCACATGTTACAGCAGCATCATCAATAAAAACAAAAAATTTAAAATTAAAATTAAAAGTATATACAATAGAGACTAAATATGCGAAATATATACACTAAAGACAGTAAGGGCTAAGTATATACAATAAAGTAGCCTGAGAATATGAGATGTTTAAGTGTTGAAATGTAAGCAATGTAAGATATACTGATGAAAATAATAAATATGAAAAATGAAAAATACAGATAGTAGATGGTATAAGCAGATAGTAGATGGTATAAATATAGATTAGGGGATAAAAGACAAAAAATGTTGCCCCAAAACTCGTTGAACTTTTTTACCGCACACACAAAAATAAAAAAAAGTCTAAAGTAGAAACATTTCACATATACTTTAATTTTATTTTGTTAGTTTTGCATGTAGACACAGTATCTCGGGTGCAGTTTTGAGTGTTTTGTGTATTTTTATTTTGGTTTACAGCTTTGTAAACATCCATCCATGATAATTTTGCACATTAATCCAGATGGATTACCAAAGGCCCAGATCAGATGGAGGAGTAGGCACCGCTTGGCACCAAAAGCTGTCCTGCAGGGGACAATGTATGGAATGGAGATTATCTCCATCCACTCTTTACGGCTGCAGCTTTTGGCCGGACGCCCTGATCAAAGTGTGCTGATGTGGGCCACCCTCTGTCCAGGACATTGATTACAGCCCTGCAGGCATAAAAAGAGTGAGGGATGGCACATTGTGGAGTATGTGGGCGGAAAAGGAAGAATGGCTCAATATGGCAGAGGGTGAGCAGTGATGGAGTACGCACGGTGTTAGGCTTCCCTTTGAACAAGTTTTTACACCTCGCAAACTGGTACAGATCACACAGGTACGCTTTCCCCGTCCTCCACAGACACTGGAAACTAACCACTGCAACAGGTGCCCATTAAATCATAAGCTATATTTATTTTTTTCCTCCACTTGCTGTAATTTTTCTCATGTGAAAAAAAAAAAACAATACTGCTCTCCTTATCTCTTCATTTCCAGAACCTTAACCTTAAAATATCATCATTCTTATGTCACAGGAATACTGTCATTTTGTTATCATATGTCCAAGCTGAGGCTCATTCTAGTGTTACATCTGCTGTAAGTCACTCTGCACATGGGTGTCATCCAAAATGTGAATGTTAATGCTGCACATATCTAAAAATATATCCTTCCACACATCCTAAATCACAAAGCGGGGCTACAATATTGATATTGATATCAGTACAGATACTGATATTGCCTACATTTCCCAGTTTGCTCCAATTAAATTCTAGGATTTTCTTATGGATACTGTTCTACTTGCAGGAAGTGACAAAAGCAAAACTTAGGAGCGAAATTGCAGTAAATGATGTCTGAGTGCTGAAGCTGAAATTTCTCAGATTGGTATTTCTCAATTTGGACCATTTGTAGCTTTAATGTCAGTTTAATGCTCAGAAATACCGTAAACGGTATACGGTAAACAGCATTAATGTGCACCTTGTTTTAAAACATTATTGAAGATTGTAGCTTTGTGAAGGATAAATTTCAGGAGGCCCATATTTCCAATATTCAATAAGGACATAAACACTTTGGAATTAAAGCCTTGTCGTGGTCCTGATAATCTGCCAAACTCTTGTCATAGATGTCTAAATGTCACCTGACACTGCAGTCTGATGTGCAAGCCCCACCAAACACTTCCACTTCTCCCTCTATTCATTTTCTATGACATGTTAGCAACTCCCTGTGCAGTGCATGCTGGGATAGCATGCGGTGACAGGATTATGGCTCTCTGTTACCTGAGGATATAAAAGGGGTCTCCAATTGTGAATATAAAGGTCTGGTTGAGAGCCTTGGTGGCTCACACACACACCAACCGGTACAGATCATCTTTAAATAGCCAGCAGTGCTCTTACACCACCACAGCACCAACAGCTGTAGCATCGCAGAAGTGTTACTGTTTATTGCAGGCTTGGCTCCAACCCTGACAGGAACTCTCTTTTTACACTCAAGAGGGTGAAAGAAATTGCATGGTAGGTGGCTGAGAGAAACCAGAGCATTATAAAAATTTGGTTCTTATATGTAACAATCAAGACGATTGAGACAGATGCTGCAATTATTCAATCCTGCATCTATTTCCACCCAGGCTGGAGGCAGGAGGGACGCATGCAGAGGGAACTTGACAGCGGGTGCAGCTGTACAGCCTGTGAGTGTGTATGGCGTCATTTAGTCCATCAGCCACAACACAGAGTCAAGGCCTGCACCGAGGTTTGCACGGTACACAAAGGCTTACAGTGAAAACTGTGTGCACTTATGTAAGCAATTAGATTCAAGAAGTGTTTTCTATCTTCTTGAAAAAAAAAAGGTGCAGATGGCATCTCAGCACACAGCTCAGCCAAGACCTGTGGAATCTCCTGTCCTCCTCCCTCTCTCTCTCTCTCTCTCTCTCTCTCTCTCTCTCTCTCTCTCTCTCCCTCTGCCAGGCTCTAACAATATGAAACTTTCCAAACCACTTTAATAGACTAATGCAATATCATGGAGGCAGTATTGTCATTTTCCAATTTACAATACAGTTGTCCCTCGCTATAATGCGGTTCACCTTTCGCGGCCTCGCAGTTTCGTGGATTTTTTTTAGTGCAATTTTGCATGCTTTTTTTTTTTTTTTTTTTTTTTTTTTACAGCGCATTGTGTTCTGCGTCCTGATTGCCTAAGGGACTGTAGACCATTGTCAGTCAGTCTCCTCCGTGCCGTGTCTCCTGTACAGTACAGAATGCGTTCATTCTATAATACTGGACTTATTTTTCTACGAAGGTTTGAACTTTGAGAGTTTAAACAAGAGAGAAAAGTGAGAAAATGTTAATGCCTGTCTGAGAAAAGTGTATAAAGTGTGTAGTGAGGGGTTTTACAGCCTTAAAACATCTAGAATAATTGTAAAAAATAAAGCTGACTACTTCGTGGATTTCGCCTATTGCGGGTTATTTTTAGAACGAAACTCCCACGATAAACGAGGGACCACTGTACATTATACATTAATAAGTGACTGTAAATGAGCCTTTTTCTTGATGTTTTCATTAAATTTGGAAGAGTGGCTGGTCTCTGGTGTCCCACCATAGTCTGATATAACCATTAAACCTGTTTACAGCATTTCTCTTGATGCAGTGACCATCCACAGCGCATGACCATACATAGTTATAAGTTTGCGTTTCATCATTTGCAAAGACCTGAGGTGGAGATAAACCGTTTTCAGCAGCTTCCATTTAAAGCAGGCCTTTTTTTTTCCTGCAGCAACAAGGCATGCAGCTTTCTTGCTCATGTCCAATCTCAAGTCAACAAAGAAGCAGCATGATTGAAAACTTAAAACCATACTCATCCTAAGGCACCGGTTAATGTCTATAATTTTGGAGTCAAATGCCTCCCTGCCATTTGGAGTAGTGTTAATGGGCTGTTTTCGTCTTCCCCTACCCTTGAGCTACTGAATTATGTTACAGCAACTTCAAAAAGGGAGCCTCAGCAGGCATGGTGGGAAAATATACAACAAAGCAACAGTTTCTGTTTTAAGGATGAATATATTTCAGATTAAATAAATTGGGCGGCATGCCTGTGCACTCACCTACAAAAACAGGAAGAAGCAATGAAAGAGAGGAAAATGCTAAATCTTTTTCTTCCACCCACAGGAAGTGACAAAAGCAAAACTTAGGAGCGAAATTGCAGTAAATGATGTCTGATTACTGAAGCTGAAATTTCTCAGATTGGTACTTCTCAATTTGGACCATTTGTAGCTTTAATGTCAGTTTAGTGCTCAGAAATACCCAATGAGATGTCCATAAGTGTAAGAAAACTGGCACCTTTTCTTTGAAAACGGTAAACAACATTAATGTGCACCTTATTTTAAAACATTATTGAAGATTGTAGCTTTGTGAAGGATAAATTTCAGGAGGCCCGTATTTTCAATATTCAAAAAGGACATCAACACTTTGGAATTAAAGCCTTGTCATGCCTGTGCATTCACCTACAAAAACGGGAAAAAGCAATGAAAGAGAGGAAAATGTCTCTTATTGCTGCAGTAGTGCAGGAATCATTCTAGGGCTGTCCATGTGTGTGTCTCTGCTTCGGGTTATGCGTGTCTGCACAACGTGGGATGTATGAGTGTGTTTGCTAGACAGGTTATGACGTAGAAAAGGTCTGCATGGCTCAAGATAGAAATGTTATATGTGTCTTGAACAGCGGGTTCTGTATTCAGGCTGAGGAATCTGATGTTATACCGCTGATTAATCTTTCAATCGCACACACTGACAGTCAAGAACATTCAGGGCTTCCTCTTATTCACAATCTGTTTTCACTACTACCTCTCCATGTCTCTCTATCTCTCTATCTCCCTTTCCTTTTTGTCACACTTCCTCTGCACATCTCATTTCAGTCGTCTCTCCTTTTCCAATTTCTCTCACGATATGCTTATTATTTCATTGCGGGTCTTCTTTTCTCTCCCTTTTTTTTCCATTACCTTCACTCTGGGCTGTGCACTGGGCCTTCCCCCCCTCTCCTCTCCTTCTATTTTAGGTGGTTGCACCTGTCACTCTCACATTCCCCCCTTCTGCTGACCAGCAGATACTTAGAGGTCTCACTCGGAGGCAGCCAACATAGACTCACCAGCAGCGGGGCAGGACTGAGCGCAGGAAAAACTAACTAATAGCTCATGCGACTGGCAAGAGGCAAACAAAGCAAAACCTGCCTTTGCAGCAGCTGTGGCCAAAACTGATAGCACGCTTATCAAAATTAAGAAAATAAAGCTGTTATTCTTCAAAACGCAGACTCCACATACAGGTTACAGTCTCCAGTGTGTTTGTATTTATGAGGATATTTAGACTGTATACATCATACCTATATATGCACAGAATAATACCATAAAACATAGGTTAGTATAGTCTAATATGATCAGTGTATTGTCCACCACTGAATTCAAAGCCTTTAGTTAGGGATATCACAGATTATTCAGTGCTGCTTTGAATAAAATTTCATTTGGCTTCCAGACAATGGCAATGCTCATTTGTTTGTTCATTCTTAGTCTGTTTGTTTGTCTCAGTGTTGTTTCTCTTTCTCTCTCTCTCTCTCTCTCTCTCTCTCTCTCTCTCTCTCTCTCTCTCCCTCTGTCTTTCTCTGTCTCTCTGTTACATTTGACTGCATAATAATGTGTTGCTGTAAATGTCTGAAACTGCCTGTGTGCTCTCACGGGCTTTCACAGAAAAAGAAACTTGGTAAAAACTCAGTTAAATAAAGGACCCAAAAGCTTCGTGTCCTCGATAAATAACATATGGGTGTGAGGAAAATGATCCATGCCACAATAATCTGTTATTGAAAGCTCAATCATGTATCGCTCAGGAGTTGTGCAGGGATTTGATTCTCCTTTGGCGCCACACATGCAAAAAAAAGAGCTGAGTCATGGTACGACAGGAGATTCGAACATCCACCAAATGGCCGTCACTGTCGTCGCATTAACAGTCCGGGGTCGGTGATGTTCATGTTTTACGTTGGATTGAGTTTACATTACAGGCTTACATTACATTGCAATTATGAATCCGTTTACCTCTTGAGCTTATGAATCCCTTTCAACACCTGCTGGATCATGTTAAACAATGCAGGGTCCACATGGCGCCCCAGCGCTTCACCTGTGTGAGCTTGTATCACATATGAAGGCCAGGTTTTCACCTGGGTTCGATTCCAAGCCGAACCCTTTGTTGCGTGTCATCCTCTCTTTCTCCCCTGCCTTTCCTGTCTCTTTCCACTGTCAGCGGAAATGCCAAAAATATAAAATGCACTGTCCTCAAGCTTAAAGCAAGGCTGTTTTTCTCGGTTCCTGAATAGTTGACATTTTGGAGAAGTGAGGCTTTCCCCTGGCGGTGATTATGTTATAATTATATCATTTAAAAACAAGAAACAACAGGCAACTTCACAACCTGCTGGTTCCTCAATTCATCCTGTCCTCGCCTGACAGACAGTGGTAATCCACACATCATGTGATTATTAGGAAAACTGGATTCCGTGGAAATCCAAGATTGAACTTCAGTGACTCATCCTTTGTGCTCCAGCAGTATCTGACACGCACACACGCGCGCACACACACATACACACACACACACACACACACACACCCAAGCTCCAGTTAAACTGCTACAAACTACCCAGCCTCAAACATCAAACATTAAACAGCTTCTGTCATCTGAAGCATTTGGGCATAGACAATAACTCCAGCAGACAGCAGCAATTCAAAGGGAAATACCGTATAAATAAATTACTTCAGCTGGCCTGCATGCAAAGTCTGTTCCTCTTGAAAAATCTATTTGCCATAAGAGTAAGCAAGGTACTTTTTTGACCAGCAGGTCAGTTTTAAAACAGATGTGTAATCCAAAACAGTCTATATGTAAGACAGATATTCACTGTGCTGGATGATTACAAAAAGGATCAAATGGATCAAAGTACTGTCCACACATGAAGGAGAAAAAAGATCCTCTTACCACACAGCTCCCATACAGAATTACAGTACTTTTAGGAGTAATCTCTCACCTCTGAGGAAAAGAGGAAAACCTTAAGGGAAACACTGAAAAGCCAAAATGTCTCAAACAAGTTTCCGCTTGGCTGTGGTGCATAACTTCATAAAGCCAAGAAATAAAGGCTAAACAGTTTATTTGAAGAAACACATTTGCCACGTCACTCTTCCCAGAACAAGGAGGTCATCAAATCTCTCCATTTTTTAACTACTTGGTAGCCCAGCCTTGCTTGTTTAATAGCCTACAGTTATAAGCTTTTCAAAATAATGTGCAAAATGCAGTCAATGGAAACGCACATTGACTCACATTTTGTTTTTGTTTTGTTTTTTTTCTGCCAAATTCTTATTCTTCTCGTTGTGTATTCAGTGTTGAGATCTTGTTTTTCTTTAAACAAGTGGAAAAAGTCGGCCAGTTTGACAAAATAATCTCACTTATTTCCAATGATAATCATCTTATTTCCACAATTTTTTGAATCAAATGTCATTTTCTTGATACTAGTGGGCAGATCTGTCTTCTTCTTTTTTTTCCATATATTTAAAATTTTTGCCAGGAAAAAAAAAACAAGTGAAATTGCATTATAAACAAATAGGATTATCTCATCTCTGTCAGATTTTTTTCACTTGGTTTAAATAAAACAAGATTTTACAAATATATTGAATATAAGAGTACATGATTTAAAATGGAGACTTTTTTTGCAGTGTCAGCTGGTGACAGCAGCCACGTAACCGCTGACCCCGTCACAGCATCAATAAACAGAGAGGCTTCTGAGGGATTCCTCTGTGTGTCTCACGCCTGACAGGAGAGGAGCACGTCAGGCCACCACCTGTTTATTGTGCAAACTGTGTGAGCGGAGCAGGGTGGCATTCAGAGGGCAGACCAACAGCTGCAGCATGTGCAGCCCCTCTGGATGTGATCATCTCCAGGCTCAGCACTTCTAAAGCCCAGCTTCACACACACACACACACACACACACACACACCCCTGCACACCCTGTCATCTGCTAACACTCATACTACTACTGCTAATACTACTGTTAATACTGCAACTACTGCTAACACTGATACTACTACTACTATTATTCACTGCATTTGTATCATTTAATTTTTTTTTCTTTTTTCTTTTTCTGTATTCAGTATATCTCATTGTATTCTAAAAGCTTGACCAGGGACAAAGACTGCAAATTAGCTGAAGCTAGACGTCTTATATACATTACATTTTCCCTTTTTTTGTGGTTTATTTGCCCCTGTCAAATAAACATTAAAATAAATCAATAAAAATACTGCTAACACTGCTACTACTGCTACTACTACTACTACTGTTAATACTGCTAATACTACTGCTACTACTACTACTACTGCTAATACTGCTAACACTGCTAATACTGCTAATACTGCTAATACTACTGCTACTACTACTACTACTACTGCTAATACTGCTACCACTGTTAATACTGCTACTACTACTACTACTGTTAATACTGCTAACACTGCTACTACTGCTAATACTGCTAATACTACTGCTACTACTACTACTACTACTGCTACTACTGTTAAGCTGCTAATACTGCTACTACTGTTAATACTGCTACTACTGTTAATACTGTTAATACTGCTAATACTGCTACTACTGTTAATACTGCTGCTACTGCTCTACTGATACTACTACTTCTATGTGTGTGTGTGTGAGAGAGAGAGAGAGAGGGGGGAGACTGTTGCTTAGGATGAAAATGAAGGTATTTGTGTATGTGTGTATCTATGTGTGTGTGTGTGTGTGTGTGTGTGTGTGCATCTGTAAAAACGCTCTTTGTCACCATACATACAAATATAAAAAGTGTGGCAGTGCAGCCAGAGTGGGTGCTTATGGTGAAATTGACGCTGAGATCTCAAATCCCGGCGTAATGGAAAGCATGGCGGCCGGCCCGCTGCCTCACAGAAACACTGCATTCATGTGATTCAAGCGAGGCAAAGCAGAAATCATTGCATTAGGATTCAGAAGGGGAACAGAAATGAAGTGTGAAAGACGGAAGAAGCAGAGCAGAGAGTAAGAGACAGAGAAAGGTGAAAAGACGAGTTTGTTCTAGAGTCAGGATGGACGGTTCTCTTATGGTACCAAGACATTTTTAGTCTGGCATCCATGGAGTTGCTTCAGTATTTTTACTTTGGCCACTTCAGGATATCTGGAGACCAGCTGTTTCACCTTGTTGGTTGCTGCTGAAGGCATTTCAGAAAACGTTTTCACGAGTATCACCGCCCTCACACACAGTCACAATGGAAAACTCAAGAAATGAGCTGTTTAGGCCACAGGTTTTCAAACGCTTTCATATTCACGCCTGAACTGACTTTAATTTCAACATGAACCCCCATATGAAATGATTCCTGACATGACCCTGATTTTAGAAGATATTTTGGGTTTGATAATGATTTTTTTTTTTTTTTTTTTTTCAGTATTAAATTGTCTAGGTGTGTAACTTCAACATTGACAAATAGATTAAAAATTGTGAGATTAAAACATAATGCTGAAGTAATTACTCATGCATTTTTGTGTCACAATAATTTCTAATTAATTCATTTATAGTGAAATGAAAATTTCCTTATTTTGCTGAGATCCATCTGCAGCCCCCATTTTCTCGCATTTTGAAAACCAGGTGTTTAGGCAACCAAAAAACCTATATCCACATAATAACCCATACAGTTATAACAGAAATTAATTTGACAGTCTCTGGCATTTCAGCCTGCAAGTGCCTAAAATGCCACAATTGATTCAACAGTAAAAAAAAAAAAAAAAAAGATGTGACAAAAGACTACATCTGCAGCCAATCGGAAGTTGGCTTACCCAGAAGCAGCCAATCAGAGCCGTGCTACAGCTACTGTTTGCGGAAGACGGAAACTGACGTTTAGTTAGTAAAAAATTTGGAGGAGAGTGTGGAAGGACTTCAGTGTTTGTACATGGACTGCATATATTTAATAGTGTTTGCTGTGCCCTTTCTCAGTTCACATCAAGAGTGTGTGTGTGTGTGTGTGTGCAACAGTCAAACCACACACTCACTTCTGTTTTCAATAAACAGCCAAAGGAACGTCTCGGCTGCATTCAGACCGACGCCCCCCGGCGGCCACAGCCGTTATAAACCAAAGTCAAATTACAGTCTTCACTTCCATGATAACAGTGTCTGTCCACTTCACACAGACATAGACTCAAACACAAAGACACACCAACACACACATGCACACATACACACACACACACACACACACACACACACACACCTTCCCAATGGATGCTGGCAAGTAGGACACTGACTCCTCTCGTTTCTCTCTCTCTCTCCCTCCAGAGTGCGTGCACTTATAGTGGCAAACTATAAAAAGAAACTGCTGTTATAGTCGAGCTTGAATACCCCCTCAAACTCGCTCGCATGATTCACACCACAAAGGTGGTGTCTAGAAACGATGACACAGCTCTCAAACAGCACCATGGTATTAACTCGGGGTTACTTGGCTCCTTGATAGCACGGTGAGATGTGTTCGGCGCTCTCTGGCTGCTAAAGGGGCTTGGCTAAGGAGAACAAGAGAGACTGCAGGCTCCTGCAAGCTAAGCCAATCTGTGACAGCACATGTGTGGGCTGAAGAGGAGCGAGGCTTGCACAGTTTTTTTGCAGGGTTGATACTAGATACCTGTAGCTCGGAAGAGGGCAATCAATTTGTTGTTCCTGTTTCAGAGGAAAGAGCAGCCCTGTAGATCAGGGATTTTGATTTAGATACCAAATAATTAGCAACATTTTGACAACAACAGCAGCTGCAGTGTTTTTGGTATCAATAGTATCATTGCAACTTGGTAATAACCGTAACTCAGTGCTGTTATCCTCATAGCCTTAGTGGTTTTCAAAGTGAGGTCCAGGGATGCCCAGGGGTCCCACGAGGAGCTTCCAGGGGTCCTTAGCAAAATGAAGACTAGTTTACTTCCACTGTAATTTAATTTAGTAAAAACAACAAGCGATTATTTTAACATGATTTTCTAATTTCACCACTTTGAATCTGTCTGTCTGATCAAATATGACATCTAAACAATTGAATTCTTAACAGAAACCAAGTTATAATTTCATATCCCTATGGCAAAATTAGGGTTAAAAAAAATTGACCTTGGGGGTTCAAAACATTTAAAAAAAAAATTTAAAAACCTCTGCCTTATCCTGAATGTTTTAATACTTGTAGTCATACTTGAAAAACATAAAGTTTCTCATTTTTATCCAGATTTAGGAATATGTGCTAAATGGGATTTCTTAGTAATTTGTTTTTTGAAATATCAATATCCCATATCTTCCCACCCATAACAGCTGATACTGATACCAAGATGCATTTTTCTAAGAATCCCAGTACAAAGGCACGTGTCAAACAACAGACCAGCCTTGCTTAAGATAATGTAGTGTTTTTTAAACAAAAGAGAGTTTTAGTCTGTTGCTAATTTCACAGCCATGATAAGTGCCACACTCCTAGAAAGAAAAAAAAAACTCATCACAAGTGCCAGTTCCACAATTAGCCAAATATTAAAAGTGAAAATAATATTAGAATGATACCGATGCTGCTTTTTAAAGCCCACATCAGCCACCATGACAGATTGTACATGTCGGTGTATCCCTATCGACTCTCGTAGGATTACAATGGTTTTGCTTTCAACTACCAAAAATCTGGCATCGTGACTTCCCCAATTTAGACAACCTGCTACTGTACAGCACATGGCACGGATAAGCCCAAACCACCAGCGTAGACTACGTAACTATTCAAGCCACAATGCGATCAGTCAGAGCTGCATGAGTCACAGGCCTTGGCCATGTTCGAATAACACAAAGAAAAACCCAGAATAGAATAGACCGGTGCTGCTAAGTAATCTCTGTGTGGCTTTTTGTCATGTGCAAAGCCATCAGTGGTGGAGATGCACAATATGCATAATTTCCTGCCCTCCATGTCTCTCAGACTGCAGGACTCAGCTACTGTAAGCATTGGAGGGATCTAATCTCCTCTGCATTTTCTTGCGTTACTAATGAACAAAACCCCACGGTAAAAAAAAAAAAAATAATAATAATAATAATCATTGAATTGAGGAACACTGCACTGCATTTCTCACTTCTCACACCCACTGCTCTCTTACTTATCTGGAGAATTCTCTGTGGGGGGTGAAAAAGAAGTGGCATAGCAGAGAAAAAGGATAAAAATGGACGGACTGACAGCGTTTGTGCTGAAATCAGCAATTTTTCACCTTCTTTCATAACTAGAAAACAATCGTCTTCCCCATCCACAGGGACACACTGTGACGAGGACAGAGGGCATCCCTCATAAACCCTAATAACCTAGTGTGTGTGTGTGTGTGTGTGTGTGTGTGCATGCACGAACATGTGACTGTGTGTGTGCATAATGTGTAGAATGCAGGTATGTTTCATCGTTATACCCGATGCCCTGGAGGCACAGAGTTACATGCACTCCAAAATCTCCATCTTAATAAGAAATTCTGTTTCATTTTAAGTTTCAAAATCTTGCTTTCCTTAAAACAAGAGAAAACTCACTGTCCCACCGTCAGCGGGATGACATACTGTCACATGTTTTTAATGCTACTCAACTTGTTTTCCACATTTTTCTGAATCAAGTGTCATTTTCTTGATACTGGTGGACAGATCTGCTTTACTCAACATATTAATACATAAAAAAAAATTCCTCACACAGTTGAAGTTGCACCAGATCCAAATGGGACTATTTCATCCCACTGTCCCATGATTTTTTTTTTTTTTTTTTTACAAAATTCAAAAATATTATTTACAATGGTTATGGTTATGGGTTTGTGTTTTTTCAACACTGTGGAGAACATCAGCTCCATACAAAATCTTAGGGTTCTAGTTCTACCTTGTACAACCATGCAAGCGATAACAAACTGCTTTAACTTTGAAAAATACACAAATGAGTCCTTTACGACACACTACGTTTAATCTGGGACACCAATTCGCTCACAGGAATCAGGTTTCATCATACATGTTGCCACATACAACATAACGTGATTAGTGACCTGCAAATTGTATTTTACACTCAGAAGTAACAGAAATGTCCTGAACTAGACACCTTGGCGCACTAAAAATGGCAAATCCATTCGCAGTTTAGTGATGATGACATGTTCGTTTCATTGTAATAAACCTAATGCAATATTTTGTCTTCCACATCGATTGGAGCAAAACCTCCAGGCTGAGTTCAACCCACAGCTGACAAGTGAGCTAAGACACACCGGCTGTGAGCCACTATCACAGGATACGTAACTGCAAAGGTTAAAAGATTCATATTAGATCATATTTATTTAACGGCACCATAACGGTCTGCTCCCCCAGCTGAGGTAAAACCCTCCTGTTCTTCCACTCAGCTTTCGTCATGGCTCCCATCACAAATAACCGAGGGAAAACCCCCCAGCAGATGAAAACAGCTGACTCACACAACCACCGGCCTCTAATTAAAACACTGATAACACAGAACAAGTGGTGGACGCTCTTATCTGGAGTGTCTTTTACAGGAACACGACTGCAGACACGTGTACACCTGTGGCCCGAGGAACTCCGAAAGGTGGAAAGTAACTAAGTGCAACCACTCAGGTACATTTGAGACTTTATACTTTTACTGCACTACATTTATCGGATTTAATAGTTGCTTTGCGGAATAAAGTTTTACATCGAAAACACTGCATCGAGTGTGATGCATTTTTAGCATGTAAACTAAGAAAAAAGGATATGGAGCAATTAGAGCTACAACATTAAAAATACTTCTTACAGGTTAAAGTATCAAAAATTCACACTCGAATGAAAGACTTTGACTTTTAATGGAGCATTTTTCCAAAACAGCACTGCCCCTTTTATTCAAATAAAGGATTTGGTTGCTATTTCCACCATTGGGACGTACATATGATATGGATCCCTGTGACCCCAGCAGTGTTGGTGTCAGACTAAACTCACTGAGGCCCACAGGGCTTTAATAAGCTTCACAGAGCCACGCTGTGTTTCCTTTTGAAGAAGAGTGTCTAACAGTTTCATCTTCTCCAAGGTCCTGAGGCTTATGCTGCGTAGCTTTGTCGCTAACGACAGACCCACCGAAGGCATCCAAAGGATTTCGCCCACAGTGTGCATCTCACAATTCATTTGACCTGCCATAAAGTTAGAAAGCAAAAAAAAAAAAAAAGTTGTTGATGGTCCAGTAATAGGAGTAACAGCTGTGTTGCTCTGTGTTGCCGTCTTGTGGTTATTGCAAACTAACCTCATGGGCTTGAAAGGAATCCAGTCCATCATTATAATTCACTTGTGCTGCTGCTGCATGCTGAAGTCTGGGCTCTGTTGTACCCTAACTATTATTACACAGCTAACCGGTTTCAAGTGCCAGTTGGGCTCATCCCAGCAGAGCTATCCTTCACCAGAGAGACAAGGACAAAGTGATTGTGGGTATTTTGTTGATGCTTTCCTGCAGAGCAACCTCTAACGAATGAGTGTCCTGCTCAAGGATTCTTTGACAGGATGCCTGGCCGCTAACGGACAGTGGCCTCTGCCGTAAATTAACCTGTGACCTCACAGGTTCTTGATGGTCTCACAAAATCCCCGCTGACCACACAGCTGCTGCAAAACAACAAAAAAGATCTACTTTTCTCCTCTGGATCGACTCGTCTTCCTCATTTCTGGACGCCGTCCATCGCTAATTGATCTGTCTCTCTTTGTCTCTGGCTTGCATCCACATTTACCTCTACCTGAAACTGTTTTCATGTCTGTCTCAGGGTCTTCCCCCCTGCAAGCCAGAGAGCATAGAAAGTGTGTGTCCCTCTAAAGCAAGTGTGTGTGTGTCGGCTGCTCTGAGGAAGACGTGCAGCCTAAGGCCAGCTGTCCCCTGCAGGCCGTGGGGTAGCTTGTTGCTCTGCCTCTTCACCCCACTCTGACAGGCTCTCCTTTCCTAAGATATAAATAGATAACGATGCTAACAGATGCACCAGCCCCTGTCTATCTATCTACATGCACACACACACACCCACACACACACACACACACACCATCACCCACCTACTCTAAAGACTCCCTGTGGCAAGAACATTCTGGAAGTCATGTAAAACACATAAGGTGAGACACCTGAGCGTGCAAATTCTGCAAAAATCAAACACGATCATCAGATGAATGTGGGTTATTATTATTGCCTGAATTTCTGCATTCGCCAGAGATTAAGGAAATCAATTACCAAGTTTAAAGAGAGCAACTAATAAGCAGGTCATGACACATTCAGGGCGCCGCAAAAATAGTCTACTATATACAGAAGCAGGGCTTGGCTTGGAGAACCGCAACTACAGACCGACTTAAATATCCCACAGCGAGACGACAAAAGTGACAGAAGTGAAGGAATGGAGCTGATGCCAGCAGAGCACGAGGCGGCGACGGACTCAGGAAGTATCAGCCCAAGCCTTTGTTTTAAAGAGGTAAGCTGGCGAGTAGAGTGGGAATTAATTGCACCTAGAAATAGTCCCCGGTCCCGTATCACTGACTTCACCCCCCCGACCACCACCATCATCTGGTTTCCCCCCTCCTCCTCCTCCCCCCTCCGGTGCCTCAGTGCAGATTAGCCCCACCGAGGAGGAAAGTAAGTAGGACTCACCGTTCGCAGGAACTGAATCTCCTCCTCTCCCTCTCCCCCTTCTGCCATCCTTCGCCAAGGGTTATTCGCAGCTCCTGGGGAGGAAAGAGAAAATCCCTCTGATTTCTCTCCTCAGCCTTTGCACCTTTTTCGCTCTTTACCTTTCAGCCTCTTCCTCTGCCTCCTTTTGCTACGACTCCCTCCCTCTCTCTCTCTCTCTCTCTCTCTCTCTCTCTCTCTCTCCCTCCACGCTACACCTCTGTCTGTCTCTGCTTCTCTCTCCTCACTGCTGTACCTCTCTCTCTCTCTCTCTCTCACTCTCTCCCTGTGTCTCTCGCTCTCAGTGCCTGTGTGTGGGTGTGCTGGAGGACAGCATGAGTCCTGTGTGGCTCTCACGGTGTTGTGAGAGAGAGTGAGGGGAAGCAAGGCTCTCCCCAATCCACCCCCCCCCTCCGCTGCCTAGCATCCTACCAGAGAGGAGGAGGGGGGGGGGAGTGGGTGTAGGGTGGAGGTTTGAGGGGAGAGGGGCGGGGGCGGGGATGGGGGGGGGGGCACCTTGTTACACACTCACACCGCTCCCACCCAACCCAACCATGCCGCCATATTTGTAGAATTGGGCCACTCCTTCACACAGGCTGCCCCCCTCCTACCTCCCTTCCACATGTCTGAGGCTATAAAAGGAAAAGGGGTGAGGACTCTCTATAGCCTTCAGGGAGTGGGTACTGTTAGATCACACACACACACACACACACTGAACACACACTGAACACATGCATCTTAACTGTTCAAAGTGAAAAAGTCAGCTGTACTGTACTAAAAAAAAAAAAAAACCTGCAAAATCAGGTACAGGTGTATCAGTGAATTAATGCTGCATAAGCAAGCAGAGGTATTTTTGTCAGCAGTCTGTATCATCTTACACACAAATCAATATCATGATGTATTTTTTTACAGAATACCTCGATACTGATCATGTGACAGCATTGTAGCAAATAAGAGAACAGCCAAAACAGTCTTATAAGTTCAGAAAATGGCATCGTTTTACTGTGACGCTGCCTTCACGACCAGGAAAAAACAGCACTTTGTTCCATATCATGATATTCTGATGTTTAAAATCCCAGAAGAGTCTCATTTCACGATACTGACACTGAATATGGCACAGCCCCACTCTGACCACCAGCTGACTAAGTTGTATTAACCCTATAAAGCCATTTGTATCATATATGATACACATTTTCAATTCCGTTTTTCATTTTCAGTTTAATCAATACTTGACCAAAATACTGTTGTATACCTTTGAACACTTCCCTGTTCACCCTGGACCATACCATTGGCACTTCAAGTACATATCATATATCATACACCAGGAAGGTCGTGTAATAACATATTTTTTGATTTTTCTTTTTTTATATATATTTTGTTCTAGGACTAAATAAAGGGTTCAATTTAAAAAAAATGGAATTTTCTGCCAATTCTTTCATAGTTCAGGCTTTATAGGGTTAGGGTTGTGTTATGATGGGCCCGTCAGCTGTGCAGTGTTTGGGAAGGAAGAGGCTGTCATGGTGTTTGCAGCAGTAACGCAGGACAGATGCATGATGGGGAAGTTGCACCGTGGCAATCTCTCATAGCTGTCTGATTAAATTTTGCCCGACACTCAATTTAAAACTTCATCGTGTTTCACTTTTCAGGTTTGAGTCATTTCTAAACAGGAAATTGTTGAATATGAGCCTCATAGGGACCGGCTCCTCTCCAGCCAGTCAGCTCCTCTGAGCTCAAAAACAGCTTCAGCACTGAATCAGCCACAGATCCGCCGGATCAAAGCAAACCTGAACGTGCAGCTCGGCACACACAGCGCAGTGGATATGATGGGTGTTCTCCCACAGTGTGAAGATACTGAGGCTCCACACAGACATGATGTCAGGCCTTTGGAGCCGCTGAAAACGACCCCAGTGCTCTTTCACACTGTCCCATAAAACTGAGCTGCTTCAAAAGCTTTTATGCATTTCTGTTAAGACCTAAAAAAATATTTTACAGCAATAAAAACTGTAATTAGCAGCAATATAATTGTGATAGCATATGCTGTCACTGCATTCAGACGGAAAAAAAAAAAAAAATCACAGACTTAAAAGGGATTATCCTGCGCCATATTATCGTGAGCGGGCATGAGTCCAAAAAGTCCATTTTGAGACATTTGACCAAAGTGAAGCCATCCTTGTGATTTGTTTTATGAAACAGTCTGATCAGTAAGATCTGCAGGAGAAGCAAAGGTGTGTGTGAGTGGAGGTGTGGCTACAGTGTGTGTGTGTGTGTGTGTGTGTGTGTGTGTGTGTATGGGGGATGTGTGTATATGCATAAGATGCTGAATGTCCAAAGTGCCTCCCTGTCCAGCCTGAACAAGCCTCTCTGTGGTCTGAAAAAACATTTTAGTCACTGGCACAAACTGTCTACTCCATACCCTGCCTATGATATGTCTATAATACACCAGGCTATAATAATAAGTATTAATAATAATAAGTAGTGTGACAGAGTATTATTTTTGCAGTATACAGACATCCCCATGCATACCCTGCTTATGGCATGTAAAAAAAAAATGTTAGAATCTGACTGTAATGCTTTAATTGATCATCATTCTAACCCGCAGCCTCTCATTGCTCTCGGGATCATAAAGAAAAACACGAACAGTGCGGTCTGCAAAAACGTAACTACGTTCCAGAGGGAAGCAGATGGATCTGCATGAGTGGCACACACACACCCCTCCCGGTCATTCAGACAGCAGAGATGCAGCAGACAGAAAGAGCAGACACACACACACACACACACACACATGACAGCGTGTGCAGCTTTACCTCCTCAGTCTCCATCTGTCATCTTGCAGCATGCTCTGCCTCGCGCCCATCTCCCATAGCAACAACATCTGGAGGTGGAGGAGGATGTCACTTGGCTTGGACCGCAGCTCCGGGCTACAACTCCGGCAGGCGGAGGAGAGAGGAGGGCCGGGGAGGGCCGGGGAGGGGTGGGGGGGGGGATACGCCACTGAAGCAGAACGAACTTGAATGCTGGGAGTCGGAGTCCTGATTCAGAAGCGGCCTGCGGCTTGTTTTTTTTGCCAACTCATGAACCCCCATTAACCTGCAGTAACTGCGTCCGGCCGCACGGTGGCAACGTTCAGCAACTCTTCTTTCCACACTACAAATTTGCATTCGTCAGCCATGGGGGCGAGGGGGAGGGGGTTGAACCGACACACACACACACACACACTCACACTTACACACACAGAGGCGAGACAGCAGCCATACAGTTAAAAAAAAAAAAAAAAATCCCCTGTCTGTCTCACACACAGGTTACAGGTTTGCACTGTGTTAAAACTGAAAGCTGTTATATTAGGGCTACTATGTGTTTTTTCACCTAATTAGAAATGTGTAGCAAAATAGCCCTCGCTGAGCTGTGTGCAACTCTTCCTGTTTGAGAGAAAGCATTGCTTAAAATTACAGTAAGATTGCCACACTGCCAGGAAAGGACATTGAGTGTTTTTTTTGTTGTTTTTTTTTTCCCTTTCCATGTGTGGTCAGTGACATTTATATGAAGCATAAGCCCGGCTTCTCTGAGCTTCTTTCTAATGCAAATCCAAATGCATTTGAGGTGTTTGGACATGGACTTGTGCATCTTCCCTAACTTTAAATGCCATCTCGTGCCCCCCCCCCAGCCCCCACCAGCTCAGCTTCCTCCAGCATGCAGCCACCTCTGCAGCCTCGGGGACATTAATGTCCCCTGTTCGGTCCCCTCTTCCTCTTGGTGTGTTTAAACAAGGATGCCTTTGAGTCCCTCTGTCCAGCTGCACAGTTACATTCAGAAGCACAAACACTGCCTCCCTGTGTAATCACCCCAAGAGATGGACAGAGAAATGACAGAGCGAGTTTTAAGAAAAAAAAAAAGGAAGAAATCAGGATGGCAGGAGTGATTTGGGAGATCATGCAAGAACAAATGAACATTCAAGGACTGAATCCAGACATGTGATCAGATTTTCTAACGTTTTGCAGAATTCATTCTCTTCGATTAAAGCTGTGTCAAAAAGCGGCAGGCGGGGCCTCGCTCTTTTGATGCTCTGAAAGAAGAACCACAGATGTTGCTTCCTGAGGTTCAGTGGCACTCAGTTGATTGCTCATCACTGTCTCGTTGAAACTCTCCTCCTCCTTCCTCTATTGGTACTCTGCTTATGTTTACTGTTTCTCTCCTCTGCGCTGAGCATTTCTTTCCTCTCCCCTCCCCCTTACACACAAACACTCACACACACACACGCACACACACACACACACACACACACACACACAAATGATGTGAGTTCCCCTATCTGTCAGAGCCAGTTCCTCCATTTAAGATGCTGACTTGTTTATGTCAAAGAGAGGACTGACAAGTGAATGACTTTGGCTCGTTGGTGAGGCTCGGACCCGGCTGAGGCTTTTCTCTTGTGTCTGTCATTTAGCTGAGGGAGTGTAAGTTCAGTTTTGTTGCTAATTTGTGGTTGATAGATATCTCCAGAGAGCGGAGAGAGAGCAGAGAGGTTGACTGACATTCGCAGTGGACTGATAGGAGCTGGGTTGAAGTGTGCAGGCTAGTCCAGTAGATGAGTGGTAGGCGGGCAGCCCTCACCCCCAGCAGTTCTCAGCCCCGTACCCGCTCCTGTTGTCCTGGGCACATAAACACATAGAGGACGCAGAGCAGCAGAAAGAGGAGGAGGTGGAGGAGGAGCAGGGTCATCCATGGAGCTGTGAGGGACACAGATGCCCAAGTGTGGATCTTCAGCAGAGAAGGAGTGCCTTGGAGAAGACATCTGCGATGAACAAAACCAAGAGGTAATGAAAAAAAAAAAAAAAAAAAGAGAGAGAGGGTGCACGGGGACAAAGTCTGGTGCACTCAGACCCACTTTGCATGTCTGTTTCTTTGCAAGTGTTTGCAGTGTGAAGTACCAAGATGTGTCAGCAAGCCTTGTGTGTGCGTAGCTGGGATGTGTGAAGCCTGAGGTTGTCGGAGGTACAGTGTGGTTTGTGTGAAGGTTGTTGAGAAGCCTGGAAAAAGGAGGTCATTTAAGTTTTATTTTACGCTCAGTGTGCAGCCTGCAAGGGAGCTCGCTTGTTAAAACCGGCTGCAGACGTACCAGTCACACAGTCTGTTGCTAATGTGTTTGACCTGCATATGAGTGAGGAATGGTGTCAGCTGGACTAATGATTTGTACGTACTGCACATTCCTCACTTGTGTTCATAGTTGCGTGTGTCAACAGCTTCCAGCTCACCTTTCCATTGCAATTTATTCTGTGGAGCTAATCTGCATGGACTTGCTGTGACATAAGACTACAGATCATGCTTTACTGTTTTGGTCATCATATTTGCATTTGATACTTCTTTACTGTTAATTGGTGAGAAACTGTAGCATAAGCAGTCTGTGCTTTTTCTTTACTTCGGTGGTTGTGACCACAGCTCTTATCAGATTTGCCTGGAACTAAGGGCTCATGTAGACTTTAAGGTAGTCAGACACGATATGGCAGTTACCTTAGTTTAAGGTGGACTGATGGAATTGTGTCCCCTGAGGTGCTTAGATGTTTTAAATCAGCAAGATGTCCCGATGTGGGCTAAAGCATCTAAAATGGAAATGTGATGGGGTCTCTTCATCCCGTGTCGTCCCTCTCTATGTCCTGTCTACCTGACACAAGAGAAAGTGCCAGAAAAAGAATGAGAAATCAGCACATAGTAACCGCTTCTGATTTCATTCAGTTGCACAAATCATCCAAAAAAAAAAAAAAAAAAAAAAGGACCGGAAAACAGGAATGCAAAAAGGAAAGGAGACATGCAATCTGTATGAGTGAAAAAAAAAAAAAAAACGGTTGAAAAATGGTTAAAAAAAATAATAAGGGAAACAAACTAAATTACTGATGCAGGTAATTACAATGAAATCACAGGGAGTTTGTTTTCAAAGAGGAAAAGTGTAGGCGTGATTTCATTGTGTTCTGACTGATACCTGTTGATTCCAAACCAGCTGACGTTGAAGAACTTTATGGACATTTGAAACAGTTTCTGCTGATAAGTACAAAGGCTGGTACAGTCACTTCATGTTGGACCAAACGGATGAATGGCTCATTGCAGTGGATGTGTCCCGTGATGCAGAGGGAACAAGATTCCAGGTTGTGAGAGGGGCCGAGGGAGAAAGAGCAGCACACAAACAAGGCCTTCAAAGGCCCTGGCTTCAATTAATCAATTAAGGAAAGAAAGAGAGGAATTTGCATATCCCCCCCCTACCAGTGTGTGTGTGTGTGTGTGTGTGTGTGTGTGTGTGTGTGTGTGTGAGGGAGAGAACAGGGAGGGGGGGGGCTGAATCTGTAGCCAGGAGCCGTGACACGGATGGGAAAGGGAGTGAGAGGGGGATTTCCTAAGAAAAAAGGAGAAGCTATTTTCTGAATGGCATGAATAGAGCAAGGATGAAGGAAGAGAAAAGAGCGGGTGAAGGAGGAGTCAAGGAGGAAAAGGAGGTCTGAGTGGTGTTGCTGAAATAAAACCAACTTATATCAACGATAGGAGGGAAGCAGATAAAGACAACTACGAAATATGACAGGGTTTTTTTTCACAGAGGGGACATTGCATGGACGGCTGTGAAATACAGTGGGAGTATTGTTAAATTTACTCAGGATCCGTATCTTACTCTAGGAAAAGGTGAATGCAAATGCACCAAACAGTGAGGCCAGTTGTGTTTGGATTTGCATGAGAGTCCACCTACACGGCGATACTATTTACCAGCCCCAAAGACACGAGTGCCTTCAGCTGGGCGGCCTCACTTACACAGAAAAGAGATCATTGATTGCCTTACTGTGCATTACCGGCTCAGCACCTGGGGGAAATTCCCTCCCAAACGTCACAACACGAACACGAACATTTCCCTCAGCACTTGTGCTCACAGCAGCGTGTGTCTCCTGGTATGTGTCGCAGCCCTCAGAGATGGTGGTGGATTCAGGCTGAGTCAAAGAGAAAGAGAGATGAAAGATTGTAAAGGGCACTCGGAGAACGACGTGACTAACAGTCTAAAGGTAGAGCTGACATGAGCGTCAGCCAGACTCTTGACTGTAAACCTCAAACAGGTGGCTCCAGCTTAGCAAAAATGAACCCCCATCACTCTTGAGTCTAAAATATAAAACTCCCTGACTTTTCCATAACTTCCCATGACTAAAATCTTGAATTTTCCATGACCTATATAAACATGACATGCACGATAGAACTGATATCTATATACATTTGCATTGTCTCCATCTAAATAAACGAGCAAACTAAAAATAAATAGCAAAATGTTTTCTTCCAATTCTGTATCAATTCTGTATCCCTTTATATTGACATGTATCACCTCTGCACTTTATTTCCATACAATGTTATGATATCATCAAGTAGACACACTGTGCTAAAACTGTTATGAGTCAGCTACTTATAAGATTTTTAATTTGATATGTTGCCTATTTTATTGGTCTACCCAGGGTTTAATGTATTGTCGTAGGATAAGTTGTATTTCTTGACGTAGTTATACATTTTCAGTCAGTTAAGCGATAAAAATTCAAAAATCATGATGCATATTGTATCTTGAGGTGCTTGCCAATACCTAGACCTTAGTAACATCATATTTTTTTCTCCCTTGACCAAAATTTTAAACACCCTATAACCTATACATACATATAATTGTACATATATTCATTGATTTTCCATGTCCACAAATAGACTTTTTGCCCCTTCGACTTTCCGGAAATTGCATCCGTGCTTGTTTACCTCGTCACACATGGGCACGCTATCCTAATGCAGGAGTTCCCAAATGTTTTCATGTCAAGAACCCTGGACAAAATGCATGTGCAATAGACCATGGATGCCCAGTTGAGGGGATTTTGCCCCTAAGGAGTCCCATCTGAGAAGACTGTAGGCAGGGAGAAGACAAAAGTAACAAAAGTCAAATATTCACCAGACGAGGTTCACTATAATTTAAAGCAGTCAAAATCAAAACAGAATGCCATGAAGTAAAATGCCAAAAGTGAAATTATGGTATTCGTCATTTTTCCGGGTACCGTTTGCAAACCCTCTGTTGGTTCTAATCTCCAAAACCCCGGTTTGTGCACCGCGGTGCTCATGTTCCTGTTTGCTGTGATCCTGTTTATCGCTGTCTAAATGATCCTGCAGGACGGCCAGTGATGCTACGCGTGCGCTGTTGGTGTTGTGAACTCAATCACCAGCTGGTATCATGAGGCAAAAAACAGGAGGAGGAGGAGGAGGAGGAGGAGGGGAAGGGAGGGGAGGGGAGACGGGCCCAGTCGGCTTCCAAAACCTGACCTGCACGCTGGAGCCAGGCCGGTGACTGGCAGTGTGATAGGGTCAACAGTGAAGACCACCATCAGGGTGTCTACAGCCCTGACTAGCTGTGTGTGTGTGTGTGTGTGTGTGTGTGTGTGTGTGTTGTGGGGGGGTATTGCTAAGTGATGCTGTGACAGCAGCATGGAACAGCACGTACACACAGGAGGAGAGCTCGTGGTATAAATAGACTACCAAACGTCACCCGCAAGCCTGTATGAAACTGTGCAGCCATGGGTGTCTGCTCATGTGTTGTGCATAAAGCAATGGAACGTGCTTGCTGTGCGTGTGTGTGTGTGTGTGTGTGAATAAAATGTGGATGTATGTGTTTTAGTCTGTGTGTGTGTGTGTGCACACAGACAAAGGCAGCTTCACAGAAGGGGATGTAGGTCTGGTCATTCAGGGAACTTGTTGCAGATTCTGTGAAGTCGATGGTGTTTCCTGGTAATGTCATCACAGCAGCGACAGAAACAGACCACACAGTGACACAGTGCTGCGCGTTACACCCTGTTTCTCACCAGGGCGAAAACCCCACACTCTCACACTCAATCTGACCATGGCACCAGTGTTTTACCATTTCCAGGCCATTCAAGAGGAAAATAAGTAGCACAACTCTTCTCATGCAAAATAAATATGCAATGTACATATTTATACTGTATTTAAATTTATTAACATTCACCAAACGCTTTCAGTGACAAGGCCTCCATCAGGATGGATCTCTGACAAGGCCTAGTTGCAGTTGGTGGGGTAATAAATATGTATATTTTTATAAGAGATTTGTATGACTTGTTAAACTGCTTCCACCAGTTCATGCCTTGCTTGTGTGTGCGCTGTCTCTCGAAAAAATCATTTCCTGGGGGACACAGACACACGCTGTAATCACACTGCAAAAACTCAAAATCTTACCAAGACTATTTGTCTAATTTCAAGTCAAAAATGTCTTATTACTAGTCAAAATATCTCATTACACTTAAAATAAGACATGATCACCTCAGAAGTAACTTGTTTTTAGACAATTGTCTCTTGTTTCAAGTGAAAATTTGCTTGTTTCATTGGCAAAATTTGTTTCTTGTTTCTAGCTAATTTTCACTTATTTCAAGTGAATTTTCACTTGAAACAAGTGAAAATTGTCTAAAAACAAGTTACTCCTGAGGTGATCATGTCTTATTTTAAGTGTAATGAGATATTTTGACTAGAAATAAGACATTTTTGACTTGAAATAAGACAAATAATCTTGGTAAGATTTTGCGTTTTTGCAGTGTAAGGGTGTTAGTTTCATAGCTTTCAACAACTAAATGTGGCGGTGATGGTGAGGAGGACACACCCTCGATCAAAACCAGGCCAGAAAATGATATTGATGCTAAAGGCAGGGTCTGTCTTCCTTCATTTTATCTGCAAGATTGAAATAAACAATACAAATTTACCTGCAAAAAGTATGGGGGGGAAGTGAGAATTATTACAATAACAGCTTTTTAAACTGAGGCCATGATCTAAATGGAAAACATTTACACACTGCAAAAAGTCAAATCTTACCAAGATTATTTGTCTTATTTCAAGTCAAAAATGTCTTATTTCTAGTCAAAATATCTCATTACACTTAAAATAAGACATGATCACCTCAGAAGTAACTTGTTTTTAGACAATTTTCTCTTGTTTCAAGTGAAAATTTACTTGAAACAAGTTAAAATTTGGTCCCAATGGAACAAGCTAATTTTTACTTGTTCACTTGTGTCACAAGTAAAAATTTGCTTGTTCCATTGGCAGAATATGTTTCTTGTTTCTAGCAAATTTTAACTTGTTTCAAGTAAATTTTCACTTGAAACAAGTGAAAATTGTCTAAAAACAAGTTCCTTCTGAGGTGATCATGTCTTATTTTAAGTGTAATGAGATATTTTGACTAGAAATAAGACATTTTTACTTGAAATAAGACAAATAATCTTGGTAAGATTTTGATTTTTTGCAGTGCATCAAAATATGGATTGTGGTCTATTTTGTTGCTGAAATGGGTTAACAGACATGAATTGGCCAATCCATGATCAGTCATTGCTCTCTGCTCTTGTAAGATTTTCAAAATCAAGCAAGACCCCAGCAGTTATATCAACATTTATACAGACATCTTAAATTGAGTGCCTGTATTCTGCCCAACATGCTGATCTTTGTCGTATTAAAAGACGTTTCAAACAGCTGGGGCTCCGTGTTTTGAGTCGTGTGGTTCCTGTAAACGTGTGCCATCGCTCTGCCTGCTGGTGTGATGGTTCAGAGCGCCGAACAGCTACAGCAGAGCTTATCAGATCAGGGGAGAGGAGTTTTTTTTTTTTTTTTAAAGGTTGACCTATACTAGCTCACCACAGAGCTGCACTGCTCATGTCTATTTATGGTCCTGTCTTTCTCACACACTTTCTCTCTCTGTGTCTTTGTATGCACTTTTCCTTAGGAAACCCCACGTGGAGAGCCCTGGTGTGTTGAAGAGCAGAAAGCTGGTCCAGCGGAGGAGGAATACATGTCCCAGCCCTCAGGACATCAGCCGGGCCCTGCAGAGCCCGACCTCCAGCCCCAGTGCCAGTGCTGCCAGCCTGGATGAGCTCATACAGCGCTGTCTCAACTGCTTCGGTCAGTGCTGGTCTCTGTGTGTGTGTGTGTGTGTGTGTGTGTGTGTGTGTGTGTTCACAGTCCCCAAACTTCATCCTGTGGTTTTGCCCCGTATCGCCTCCAGATTATATAAATGAGGAATGAGAGACAGAGGAGGGAATCCAGGGTAAGAGAAGAGGGCAGGGAGGGAGAGACAGAGAGCCGTCATACAATCAGGCTTTGTTCTTTTGGACCGCAGCAGCCAGCCAGCTCTTCCCAGGCTCTTCTCCCACACACACAAACACACACACACTCACACACACACTTATCATGATTAGATTGGTCACTGACCCTTA